>NC_037670.1:10115962-10116692 GCF_003255815.1 Theropithecus gelada | reverse complement strand
AAAAAAAAAAAAAAAAAAAAAAAAAAAAAAAAAAAAAAGAAGTCCTGGTTGTTGTGTCTCTCTGTCTTCCCAGACTGGGAGCTTCTTGAGGGACAGGACCATATAGGGTCCTGCACATAGTAGGCCCTCAGGAAATGTCTGAAAGGAAGGAAGGATGGAAGAAAGGAAGGAAGGAAGGAAGTATCTTTGAATCCTTTGACTTTTGGCAGTTCTTACTCCTTTTTGTCATATCTGACATATCCGATGAAACCTAGGGACTCCTCATGTGAACGATGCTTTTTTTTTTTTGAGACAGGATCTCATTCTGTTCTCATTCTGTTGCCCAGGCTGGAGTGCTTGGTACAATCATAGCTCACTGCAGCCTTCAACTTCTGGGCTGAAGTGATCTTTCTGCTTCAGCATCCTGAGTAGCTCAGACTGCAGACATGCGCCACCACGCCCGGCTAATTTTTGTATTTTTTGTAGAGACAGGGTCTCACTATGTTGTCTAAGCTGGTCTCGAACTCCTGGCCTCAAGCAATCCTCTCGCCTGGGTCTTTCAAAGTGTTTGAATTAAAGGAGTGAGCCCCCACGCCCGGCCAAGAATGTTGCTTTTTAAATGGATAAAATAAAATATGTTGAATTATCAAGGAAGCCTGTAGTTATCAAAATATTGATAAAAACAAAATTGTGCCTGTAATTCCAGCACTTTGGGAGGCTGAGGCAGGTGGATCACCTGAGGTTGGGAGTT
>NC_037670.1:10108214-10115917 GCF_003255815.1 Theropithecus gelada | reverse complement strand
AAAAAAAAAAAAAAAAAAAAAAAAAAAAAAAAAAAAAAAAAAAAGAGCTGGGTGTGGTGGTGGGCGCCTGTAATCCCAGCTACTTGGGAGGCTGAGGCAGGAGAATCGCTTGAACCCAGGAGAAGGAGGTTGTGGTGAGCCGAGATTGCACCATTGCACTCCAGCCTGGGCAATAAGAGCAAAACTCTATCTCAAAAAAAAAAAAAAAAAAAAAATCGTACTATATGTGCTGCTTTATGGATGCATTAAATAATAAGATCTAACAGCAGGCGTGATAGCTACCATAATTTTGAAGCATAAGTGATTTTTTTTGAGTTCTCTATAAGTGCAACATGGTATGAACATACCTGTGACTTCTACTGGTGACAAAGTTACTGGTACTGGTAATAGGACTGTGTTTGGTTGCCTATATCCATAACTGATGAAATTGCTAAAGTTCAGTTAAAGATTAAATTGACATTGCTCATAACGCAGCAGTGGGCATGAAAAAAAATTAAGTTTTTTTTTGGAGACAGAGACTTCCTCTGTGCCCAGGTTGGAGCACAATGGTGCAATCTCGGCTCACTGCAACCTCCACCTCCTGGGTTCAAGTGATTCTCCTGCCTCAGCCTCCCGAGTAGCTGGGTCTACAGGCATGTGCCGCCACACCCGGCTAACTTTTTGTATTTTTAGTAGAGATGGGGTTTTGCCATGTTGGCCAGGCTGGTCTTGAACTCCTGACCTCAAGTGATCCGCCCGCCCCAGCTTCCCAAACTGCTGGGATTATAGGTGTGAGCCACCATGCCCAGCCAAAAAATATAATTATATAATTAAGGTTTTACCCAACAGGAAGTAGAATATGAATCAAGAGCGGGCTGAAAATAGCATCTTGAGAACTTGGATGCTGAGCTGTTGTCACTGAGGTCTGGGGCTTGGAAAAAGGAAGAGGTGGGTGGTCTCTTCCTCTCTGTGCCAGTCAGGCCACCCTAAGAACCACTCAGTCTGGTTCTTCTTCTAGACACATACTCTGAAAAAAGAGGTAGGCAAATTGGAACTTGTGCAATAAAAAGTGACCAGGACCGGGACAGAGGGGAACCTTCCAATGACGTCTGATGAGGAACAGCTACAGGGACCAGGAGGCCTCCCTGGAGAAGCTTCAGGGGTCCTGGCCACTGGCTGAACTAGCTGAAGGGCTCACTGGGAGGAGAGGAAGACAGTTGATTCTGTATCACTCCAGAGGGGAGAGCTAAGGCAGGAAGCTAGAAATGATGCGGAGACACATTTGACTTAAGAGATAACTTTCTTTCTATTTTTTTTCAGAGACAGTCTTGCACTGTCGCCCAGGCTGGAGCGCAGTGGTGTGATCTTAGCTTGCTGCAACCTCCGCCTCCTGAATTCAAGCAATTCTCCCGCCTCAGCTTCCCAAGTAGCTGGGATTACAGGCATGCACCATCACGCCCGGCTAATTTTTATATTATTAGTAGATACGAGGGGTTCACTATATTGGCCAGGCGGGTTTCAAGCTCCTGATGTTGAGGGATCTGCCAGCCTTGGCCTCCCAAAGTGCTGGGATTACAGGCGTGAGCTACTATACCTGGCCACTGATTTATTCATTTGTAAAGTATTTATTTAGTGCTTCCTGTGTGCCTAGCACTTTGTGCTGAGCACTTTGGGTTTACAAAAGGAGGACAACAGAAGAGTCTTTTTGAGGACTTTCTAGTTTACAAAGCACTTTCCAAAAGTACCACTTACCACCTTTTTTGTGTGTGTGTGTG
Source organism: Theropithecus gelada (assembly GCF_003255815.1). Classification (NCBI taxonomy): domain Eukaryota; kingdom Metazoa; phylum Chordata; class Mammalia; order Primates; family Cercopithecidae; genus Theropithecus; species Theropithecus gelada. The sequence goes on along the minus strand of NC_037670.1, from coordinate 10,114,163 downwards.
AGACAGTTTCACCCTTGTTGCCCAGGCTGGAGTACAGTGGCAAGATCTCGGCTCACTGCAACCTCTGCTTCCCGGGTTCAAGTGATTCTCGTGCCTCAGCCTCCCAAATAGCTGGGATTACAGGCATGCACCACCATGCCTGGCTAATTTTTTGTATTTTTAGCCAACATGGCCAGGCTGGTCTCAAACTCCCGACCTCAGGTGATCCACCCACCTCAGCCTCCCAAGGTGCTGGGACCGCAGTCATGTGCCACCACACCCGGCTAATTTTTTTTTTAATGTTTTCGTAAAGAAGGGTCTCACTATGTTGCCCATGCTGGTCTCAAACTCCTGGGCTCAAGCCATCCTCCCACCTTGGCCTCCCAAAGTGCTAGGATTACAGGCATGAGTCACCATGCCTCGCCCATGTTTAATTTTTACAGCAAATCTGGAAATTGGATATAACAGCTCCATTTTCAGGAGAATCTCAAGGCTCAGAGAGGTAAAGTGACTTGGCAAGCGCACACAGCCATAGAGCGGCAGAATCCACAGCGGCTCACCTGACGGTAGGTTCATGGTTCTCGCTACACCAGGGGTTCCTAAACTTTGTGGATTAATAGGCCCCCCACAACCCGCCTACACTATATGTTTTCACTTTGTAACTTGGGGATGAAGAAGAGGAACTTGGCATTTGCAATTGAGTCACTGCACAAGGGAAAAAATGTGGGTGGGAGGATGGGGCTGTGATATATCTTTTTTAAATTATTTATTATTTATTATTTATTTATTTACTTACTTATTTGAGGTGGAGTCTCGCTCTGTCACCCAGGCTGGAGTGCAGTGGCGCGATCTCGGCTTCTTGCAAGCTCTGCCTCCTCCCGGGTTCACGCCATTCTCCTGCCTCGGCCTCCTGAGTAGCTGGGATTATTGGTGCCCGCCACCACGCCTGGCTATTTTTTTTCTATTTTAGTAGAGACGGGGTTTCACCATGTTGGTTAGGCTGGTCTCAAACTCCTGACCTCAGGTGATCTGCCCGCCTCGGCCTCCCAAAGTGCTGGGATTATAGGTATGAGTCACCATGCCTGGCCATAGCCAGCCTTCTTGGAAAGGTGTTGAGGAAGCATTCTAAATGCCGGAAATCTGCTGGTTTCAATTTATCAATGTAAACCTATATGACCCTCTATAATCCAGAAGATTATCAATAAGTAGCTCATGTCTGTAATACCAGTGCTTTAGGAGGCCGAGGCAGGATCGCTTGAGGCCAGGCATTTGAGACCAACCTGGGCAACAGAGTGAGACTCTGTCTCTACAAAAAATTTTAAAAATAAGCCTGGCATGGTAGCAGATGCCGGTAGTCCTGGCTACTCGGGAGGCTGGTGGGAGGATTGCTTGAACCCAAAAGTTGGAGGCTGCAATTAACTGATATCGCACCACTGCACTCCAGCTTGGGCAATAGACTGAAACCCTGTCTAAAAACAAAAAAATAGGTAACCTTTGGCATATAGAGAAATGAAAGTAATGTAAATGGAATTGGTTGTAATTCACCCATGAAGACCAAACTTCTGTCTCTAAGATCTGAGTGCTATGGGGGATTTAAAGCTGACAAACATCAAGCATCACAGAACAGAGTAATTAATTTCTCCATTCACTCAAAAACATTTATAAAAATGTTATAGGCTGGGCGCGGTGGCTCATGCCTGTAATCCCAGCATTCTGGGAGGCCGAGGCAGGTGGATCACAAGGTCAGGACTTCAAGACCTGCCTGGCCAACATGATGAAATCCCGTCTCTACTAAAGATATAAAAAGTTAGGTGGATGTGGTGGCACGCACCTGTAATCCCTGCTACTCAGGAGGCTGAGGCAGGAGAATTGCTTGAATCTAGGAGGCAGAGGTTGCAGTGAGCCGAGATCATGCCATTGCACTCCAGCCTGGGCGACAGGGTGAGACCCCGTCTCAATCTTGTCCTGACTTTGCTGTAATAAGCATGCACGGTTTCAGCAATAAAAGCAGTATATTGTAGGATTGACACTGAGCCTTGATCATCTTTACTGACCCAAATTATTCCATTCCCCCATTCCCCACCTCATTCAGTACACATGGCAAAGGAAGATATTAAAATTTGAGCCAGTGATGAAAAATGTTTATTTTTGACATATCAGCATTTTTTTTGGCAAACAGAAGGTCTAGCTATATTGCCCAGGCTGGTCTTGAACTCCTGGCCTCAAGCAATCCTCCTGCCTTGGCCTCCCAAAGCACTGGGATTACAGGCATGATTATACTGGCATTTTAAAAAAAAGTTTTATTAAAATTTTATTTACTGAGGCCGGGTGTGGTGGCTCACGCCTATAATCCCAGCACTTTGGGAGGCCAAGGCAGGAGAATTGTTTAAGGTCAGGAATTCAAGACCAGCTTGGTCAACATGATGAAACCTTGTCTCTACTAAAAATACGAAAATTATCCAGGCGTGGTGGCAGGCACCTGTAGTCACAGCTACTCAGGAGGCTGAGGCATGAGAATCGCATGAACCCAGAAGGCGGAGGTTGCAGTGAGCCAAGATTGTGCCACTGCACTCCACCCTGGGCAACAGAGCAAAACTCCATCTCGAAAAAACCAAAAAAGTTTAATTTACTTACAGTAAACTACATATAATTACAGTATAGATTTTGATAAATTTGGACATATATGTATATACACACACTGTCATGAAACTATCACCACAATTTAGATAATGACACATCCACCACCCCAAAAAGTTATCTCTCGCCCCTCTTTAATCCCTTCTACTCTATAATCCCTGCCTTCTTTATCCCCAGGCAACCAATGGCTGCTTTCTGTCACTGTAGATTCATTTAGATTTTCTAAAATGTTATATGAATGGAATCATATAATATGCACTTGTGGTTTTGGTCTAGTTTCTTTTACTCAGCCAGATGATCTGAGATTCATCATGTTGTTGCTTGTATCAATACTTCTTCCCGGCTGGGCGCCGTGGCTCACGCCTGTAATCCCAGCACTTTGGGAGGTTGAGGAGGAAGGATTGCTTGAGTCCAGGAGGTCCAGGCTGCAACAGTGAGCCATGATCGTGTCACTGCACTGCAGCCTGGGTGACAGAGCAAGACCTTGTCTAACACAAAGAGAGAGAGAGGAGACACAGAGAGCAGAGAGTGTGTTGTGTGATTCAGCCTTTAAGCTTAACTTTCCCTTTGGCATAAGTTTCGGGGGTCCTGAGATTTCACATTTTCCCTTTACAGGTGCATCGTAGGGTTTAGGAGGTGATATCTCACTTTGCACAGCTAAGACAGCTCTGGGACCGGTGCCAGGCACCCCACTTAGCCAGTGGTTCCTGGATTGACCCCCCAACTCCATTGCACATCTGCAGACCCCTTGGGAAGGCACGGAATGACTGCAGGGATGGAATGGTTGAGGGTTGGGTGGGACCTAGACCTCGTCCACCCCCGGGCATCCCAGGGGAACAGGACATCAGGTCCCTCTGGCCCCCCACCCTAGTGGTCTCAGCCTCTCAGGCCCGTGCCCCAGGGAGCAGCGCGGCTCCTTGTTCAACCGGAGGCTGTCATCGGTAGAACGCAGGGGGCGGTTGCCAGCTCTGGACTCCAGCTCATTAACTGCTCTGCAGCCCCCATGCCGGGTCCCCACTGCCTCCTGGTGGACAGCTGTGTGCGGCTTCCTCTGATCTGATGGAGAAATGGCCTCATCCCAAAGTGGAATACGGTCCTCTGCTGGCTGGCCTGTGACATGGCTCACTTACAGACGATGGCTTTAAACAGGCACCCCAATGCCCCAATTTCCCCAGGTCCATCGTACTGGATGGCAATCCCCCGAAGTTATGAAACTGCAGCCTGCCTTCCCTAGCATTCATGTGCCATGCTCTCTTTCCCCACATTCATAGGATGGGCACAGGCTGCAAGTCCACTGCCCAAGCACACATCCCCTTGGGAAGAAATGCCAACTTCCCCCCAACCCTTCTGGCTGGCATCCCTTAGATGTCCCCAACACTTGCCTTCAGCAGGGCATGGTAGGAGTCAGATAATGTAGGCAAGCCCTTGGAGGCCGCAGTGAGGAAAGTAGACGCTATTTCCAAGGACAGTGGGAAGCTGCTTAGAGAGGTTAAGCTGGGAGGATAATGATTAATGACCCGTTTATGTTTTAGAAGGAATGGGAAACAAGCACTCGAAAACATTGCTGATGAGATCGAAAATGGGTGCAATTTTTTTTCTTTTTTTTGAGACCGAGTCTTGCTCTGTCACCCAGGTTGGAGTGCAGTGGTGTGATCTTGGCTCACTGCAGCCTCCATCTCCCGGGTTCAATAGAATCTCCTACCCCAGCCTCCTGAGTAGCTAGGATTACAGGTGCATGCCACCACACCTGGCTAATTTTTGTTTGTTTGTTTGTTTTTTGAGATGGAGTCTCCCTCTGTCACCCAGGCTGGAGTGCAGTGGCGTGATCTCGGCTCACTACAACCTCTGCCTCCTGGGTTCAAGCAGTTCTCCTGTCTCAGCCACCCAAGTAGCTGGGACCACAGGCACATGCCACCACACCTGGCTAATTGTATTTTTAGTGGAGATGAGGTTTTACCATATTGGTCAGGTTAGTCTCGACTCCTGACCTCAGGTGATCCACCCACCTTGGCCTCCCAAAGGGCTGGGATTATAGTCATGAGCCACCGCAACTGGCTGGGTGCAATTTCTGTAGAAGGGAATCTGACAATATCTATCAAAATGTCAAATGTACGTATCTTTGATCAATTTCACTTCTAGGATTCTAACTTGTAGATATTTGAGAAGTTATTCATTGCAGCATTGACTGCAATAATAAATAATTAGAGATGACCCAGATGTCGATCAATGTGGGAATGATTAATAAATTATGGCGTGTTCTTTTTTTTTTTTTTTGAGACATATTGCTGTGGTGGGATCTCAGCTCACTGCAACCTCCACCTCCTGGGTTCAAGCGATTTTCCTGCCTCAGCCTCCCAAATAGCTGGGATTACAGGTGTGTGCCACCATGACCCGCTAATTTTTTGTATTTAGTAGAGACGGGGTTTCACCATGTTGGCCAGGCTGGTCTCAAACTCCTGACCTCAGGTGATCCACCCACCTCAGCCTCCCAAAGTGTTGGGATTACAGGCGTGAGCCACTGTGCCCGGCCAATAAATTATGGTGTGTCCTCTTGAAGGAATCCTCTGCAGTCATAAAAACAAAACCAAAAAAATCCCAAACTAAGGAAGCTAGTATCCATATGGAATGCTACCTAAAATATTTTATTGAGAGAGGCAAGGTTCCTAACAGTGATTATAGTGTGTTACATAAATAATAAAAGGCTTCAAAAGGTATAGGAGAGGCCAGGCACAGTGGCTCATGTCTGTAATCCCAGCACTTTGGGAGGCTGAGGTGGGAGGATCACTTGAGCCTGGGAGTTTGAGGCTACAGTGAGCTATGTTCACAACACTACACTCCAGCCTGGGTGACACAGAGAGATCTTGTCTCAAAAAACAAAACAAAACAAAAAACAAATATATATATATATATATATACACACATACATACACACACACACACACATACACACACACACACACAGACATACACCAACAGGCCAGGCACAGTGGCTCATGCCTGTAATCACATTGCTTTGAGAGGCTGAGGCAGGAGGATCTCTTGAGTCCAGGAGTGCAAGACCAGCCTTGGCAACATAGTGAGATACCATCTTTACAAAAATATTTTTTATGTTAGCCACGCATGCTGGTGTGTGCCTGTAGTCCCAACTACTCAGGGGGCTGAGGCAGGAGGATCGCTTGAGCCAAGGAGGTTAAGGCTACAGTGAGCTATGATCATGCCACTGCCCTCTCGCCTGAGTGAGACACAGTGAGACCTTGACTCAAAAAAAAAAAAAAAAAAAAAAAAAAAAAAAAAAAAAAATTTTAATAAAAAAAAAAAAAAAAATTTTATTGG
>NC_037670.1:10076542-10108175 GCF_003255815.1 Theropithecus gelada | reverse complement strand
AAAAAAAAAAAAAAAAAAAAAAAAAAATAATTAATTAATTTAAAAAGAAACAAAAAAGATTACTGTGGCTGTTGTGTGGAAGGAGGCGAGTGAAAATGGTTCGTTTCACCATTTTCTTTTTTCTTTCCTTTTTTTTTTTTGAGACTAGAGTCTTGCTCTGTTGCCCAGGCTGGAGTGCAATGGTGCGTTCTCAGCTCACTGCATCCTCAACCTCCCAGGTTCAAATAATTCTCCAGCCTCAGCCTCCCGAGTAGCTCACCAGCACGCCCAGTGAGTTTTTGTATTTTTAACAGAGACGGGGTTTCACCATGTTGGCCAGGCTGGTCTCGAACTCCTGACCTCCAGTGATCCACCCACCTCAGCCTCCTAAAGTGCTGGGATTAAAAGCATGAGCTACCATGCCTGGCTCATCTCACCATTTTCTGTAGGTGTTGCAGGAATCCTGGAAAGAGACAACTGTAGTTGGATGACGGGAGTAGCAGCTGAGGAGGGGAGAAGCAAGTGCATTTCTAATATATCTGGAAGTGGAGTCTATGAGATGGCTGATGGAGTGGGTATGGGGGTAAGAGAAAGAGAAGTCAGGCCAGGTACGATGGCTCATGCCTGTAATCCCAGCACTTTGGGAGGCTGAAGTGGGTGGATCACTTGAACTCAGGAATTTGAGACCAGGCTGGGAAACATAGAAGACCTCATCTCTACAAAAAATACAAAAATTAGCAGGGCATTGTAGCATGCACCTGTAGTCCCAGCTACTTGGGAGGGTGAGGTGGGAGGATTGCTTGAGCTTGGGAGGTCGAGGCTGCAGTGAGCCCTGATTGTGCCACTGCGCTCCAGCCTAGGTGACAGAGTAAGATACTGTCTCAAAAAAAAAGAAAAAAAGAGAAATCAAGGAGCACTCCTACATGAACGGTGGTGCCCTTGAGTCTGGGGGAAGCTAAAGGGAGAAGAAGATTGGGATTGGGGTAGGGGTAGGAAAGGTACAATTGCATTTTGGAGAGGACAGATTTGGAGAAGCTGGGAGGGCAGGGAAGGCATGGGGGCAGAGAAGCAGGATAATTGAGAATGAATCTATTTAGGCCAAGTGCAGTGGCTCACACCTGTAACCCCAGCACTTTGGGAGGCCGAGGCAGGTGGATCACCTGAGGCCAGGAGTTCGAGACCAGCCTGGCCAACATGGTGAAACCCCATTTCTACTAAAAATACAAAAATTAGGCGGGCGAGGTGGCGCCAGCTACTTGGGAGGCTAAGGCAGCAGAATGGCTTGAACCTGGGAGCCAGAGGTTACAGTGAGCCGAGATAGTGCCACTGCACTCCAGCCTGGGCGACAGAGAGAAACTCTGTCTTTAAAAAAAAAAAAAAAGAGCAGTGAGTTTACTCAAAGTGATTCAAAGTGACAATAGTCAAAATGGTGTAGAACTGGCGCAAGGACAGAACTGTGGACCAATGAAATAGAAGAAAGAACACAGAAATAAACCCTCACATTTATGGTCAATTGCCTTTTGACATGAGGGCCAAGACCATTCAATGGGGAAAGGACAACGTTTTCAACAAACAGTGCTGAGAAAAGTGGGATATCCATATGCAAAAAAATGCCATTTGACCCTTCCCTCACACCATATACAGAAATTAACTCCAAATGGATCAAAAACCTAAATACAAGGGGTAAAACTTACAAGACTCTTAGAAGAAAACACATTGGCTTTGGCAATAATTTCTTGGATGTGTCACCAAAAGCCATAAAAAGGCAATAAAAGAAAAAATAGATAAGTTGAACTTTATCAAAATTTAAAACTTTAAAACAAAATTTTTTTAAAGCAGAGACGGGGTCTCTCTGTTTTGTCCAGGCTGGTCTCAAACTCCTGGGCTCAAGCGGTCCTCCTGCCTCAGCCTCCCAAAGTGCTGGGATTAGAGGTGTGAGCCACTGTGCCCGACCACCAAATTTTAAACTTTTGTGCATCAAAAGAAATTTATCAAGAGAGTAGAAAGACAACCTACAGAAAGGGAGGGAATATTTACAAATCAATATCCAATATACATAAAGAATTCCTACAACTCAACAACGAACAAACCAATTGAAAACTAGTGCCGGGTGCAGTGGCTCATGCCTGTAATCCCAGTACTTTGGGAGGCCAAGGCAGACAGATCACTTGAGGTCAGGAGTTTGAGACCAGCCTGACCAACATGGTGAAAACCTGTCTCTACTAAAAATATAAAAATCGCTGGGTGTGGTGGCACAAGCCTGTAATCCCAGCTACTCGGGAAGCTAAGACAGGAAAATCGCTTGAACCCTGGAGGCGGAGGTTGCAGTGAGCTAAGATTGTGCCATTGCACTCCAGCCTGGGCAACAAGAGCGAAACTCTATCCCAAAAAAAGAAAAAGAAAATAAGAAAGAAAATTGGGCAAAGAACTTGAGTAGATATTTCTCCAAAGAAAACAGACAAGTGCCAATAAGCACATGAAAAGATGCTTAACATCACTAATCATTAAGGAGATTCGAATCGAAAAGGCAATGAGATACCACTTCACACCTTATTAGAATAGCGATGATGTATTTTTAAAAAACCGGAAAATAACAAGCGCTGGCAAGGATGTAGAAAGACAGGAATCCTTTTGCACTGCTGATGGAAATGTAAAATGGTGAAGCTGCTGTAGAAGACAGTTTGGCAGTTCCTCAAAAAGCTAAAACATAGAGTTACCATATGACCTAGTAATTCCACTACTGTATGTAATTCCACTAGCATGTGTACTTCCACTTGCGATAATGGATAGGACAGCTAGACAGAAAATCAGCATGGGTACGGAAGACTGGAACAATGCTGTCAACCAACTAAACCTGACAGGGACAAATAGAACATTCAACAACAGCAGACTATATAGTCTTCCCCAGTATACGTGGAACATTCTCCAGGATGAATAGAACACACATTAGGCCATAAAGTGAATCTCAATAAATGTAAGAGGATTGAAATGATGTGGCTCATGCTTATAATCCCAGCACTTTGGGAGGCCAAGATGGAAAGATTGCTTGGGCCCAGGAATTTGAGACCAGCCTGGACAACATGGCAAAACCCTGTCTCTACTAAAAATACAAATAGTTGGTCAGGCACGGTGGCTCACGCCTGTAATCCCAGCACTTTGGGAGGCTGAGGCGGGTGGATCATGAGGTCAGGAGTTGGAGACCAGCATGGTCATCATAGTGAAATCCTGTCTCTACTAAAAATACAAAAATTACCTGGGTGTGGTGGTGCATGCCTGTAGTCCCTGCTACTTGGGAGGCTGAGGCAGAAGAATCGCTTGAACCTGGGAGGTAGAGTTTGCAGTGAGCCGAGATCACGCCACTGAACTCCAGCCTGGGCGACAGAGCAAGACTGCGTCTCAAAAAAAAAAGCAAAAAAAAAAAAAGCAAACAGTTAGCCAGCTGTGGTGAGGCATGGCTGTAGTCCCAGCTACCAGGGAGGCTGAGGTGGGAGGATCTCTTGAGCCTGGGAGGCAGAGGTTGCAGTGAGCAGAGATCCCGACCACCACACTCCAGCCTGGGTGACAAAGTGAGACCTTGCCTCAAAAAGAAAATCATGCCAAGTATGTTCTCCTATTACAGAGAAATGAAATTAGACTTCAATAACAGAAAAAAATATGAAATTAAAACAACACAGTTCTCAATATCCAATTGATCCAAGGAGAAATCACCAAGGCAATCAGAAAATATACCTGGGTGTGGCGGCTCACACCCATAATCCCAGCACTTTCAGAGGCCAAAGTGGGAGGATCATGTGAGCCCAGGAGTTTGAGACCAGCCTGGGCAACATAGTGAGACCCCATCTCCACACACATATAAAAAAAGCAATTATAAAATACTTCCAGATGCTTAAAAATAAAAATATAACATACTAAAACTTGTAAAACGTATTAAAAACAGTGCTCAGAGGCCGGGTGCAGTGGCTCATGCCTGTAATCCCAGCACTTTGGGAGGCTGAGGTGGGTGGATCACTTGAGGTCAGAAATTCAAGACCAGCCTGTCCAAAATGGTGAAACTCCATCTCTACTAAAAATACAAAAATTAGCTGGGGGTGGTGGCATGCCCCTGTAATCCCAGCTACTCAGGAGGCTGAGGCACGAGCATGCTTGAACCTGGGAGGCAGAGATTGCAGTGAGCTGAGATCACTTTGCTGCACTCCAGCCTGGGCAACAGAGTGAGACTCCATCTAAAAAAAAAAAAAAAAGATTAGAGTGGAAATAAATGAAATAGAGAATAGGAAAGCAAGACACAAGATGAATAAAACCAATATTGGCATATTAGTTTTCTAGGGCGCTGCTGTAAAAAAATATTTCCTACCAACCAGGCGGCTTAAAACAACAGAAATTTAGTTTCTCACAGTTATTTAGAAACCTGAAATCTAGGTGTCAGCCCGGCTGGTTCCTTCCAGAGGTTCAGAGGGAGAAACTGTTCCATGCCCCTCTCCTAGATTTGGTGGTTGCTAACAATTCTTGGCATTCCTCGGCTTGTAGACACATCACTCTGGTCTCTGTTTCCATCTTTACATAGCATTCTCCACTGTGTGTCTGTGTCCACATTTCTTTTCTTTTCTTTTTTTGTTTTTTTGAGACAGAGTCTCACTCTGTTGCCCAGGCTGGAGTGCAGTGGCTGGATCTCGGCTCACTGCAAGCTCCGCCTCTTGGGTTCATGCTATTCTCCTGCCTCAGCCTCCTGAGTAGCTGGGACTACAGGCACCCACCACCATGCCCGGCTAATTTTTTGTATTTTTAGTAGAGATGGGGTTTCACAGTGTTAGCCAGCATGGTCTTGATCTCCTGACCTTGTGATCCGTCCGCCTCGGCCTCCCAAAGTGCTGGGATTACAGTGTGAGCCACCGCGCCTGGCCTCTTTCTTCATATGAGGACATCAGTCATTGGATTAAGGCCCACTCCACTCCACTATGACCTCATCTTCACTTGGTTGTATCTATAAAGACCCTATTTCCAAATAAGATCACATTTGCATATTCTGGGGGCTAGAACTCAAACACATCTTTCTGGAGGAAACAATTTAACCCATAACATTGATTCTTTGAAAAGATAAACATAATTGACAAACCTTTAGCCAGACCAAACTGAGAGAGAGAGAGAGAGAGAGAGAGAGAGAGGATTCAAATAAGAAAATCAGGAATGAAAGAGGAGATACTACTACCTACCTTACAGAAATAAAAAGTATTGGAAGGGAGCCAGACACAGTAGCTCATACCTGTAATCCCAGCACTTTGGGAGGCTGAGGTGGGAGGATCACTTCAGGCCAGAAGTTCAAGACCAGCCTGGGCAACATAGGAGGCCCTGCCTCTACAAAAATAAAAAAATTAGCCAGGCATGGTGGTGCACACCTGTGGTCCCAGCTGCTTGGGAGGCTGAGATGGAAGAACTGCTTGGGCCTGGGAGGTTGAGCCTGCAGTGAGCTATGATCATGCCACTGCACCCCAGCCTGGGCAACAGAGTGAGATCCTGGAAAAGAAAAGAAAGAAAGAAAGAGAGAGAGAAAGAGAGAAAAAGAAAGAAAGAAAGAGAAAAAGAAAGAGAAAGAAAAATGAAAGGAAGAAAGGAAGAAAGAAAGAAAGAAACAAACAAACAAACAAACTACCAAAATTGACTCAGGAAGGAATAGAACAGACACATAACCAGCAGAGTTATCAAAAAACCTCCAACAAATAAAGGTCCAGGACCAGATGGTTTTATTGGTGAACTGATTTTGACAACAGTGTCAAGATCATTCTAGAGGGAAGAGTCTTTTCAACAGATAGTGTTGGGACAACTGGATACCTACATGCAAAATAATAAAGAACTCCATGTCATGTGCAAAATCCATTCAAAATAGAAGACAGCTAGATATAAGTGCTAAAACTATAAACTCTTTTTTTCTTTTCTTTTCTTTTTTTTTTTGAGATGGAGTCTCACTCTGTTGCCCAGGCTGGAGTGCAGTGGCACGATCTCAAAAATTAGCTGGGCGTGGTGGTGCATGCCCTGTAATTCCAGCTACTGAAGAGGCTGAGGCAGGAGAATCACTTGAACTTGGGAGGCGGAGGTTGCAGTGAGCTGAGATCACACCACTGTGCTCTAGCCTGGGCAACAGAGCAAGACTGTCTCAAAAAAAAAAAAAAAAGAAAGAAAGAAAAGACAACCCACCTAAATGGGAGAAATGTGTGTAAATCACCTATCTGATAAAGACTTAGTATCCACAATATATAAAGAATGCCTACAACTCAACAATAACAAGACAGCTCAATTAAAAATTGGTCAAAGGGCTGGGCAGTCTGGCTTACATTTGTTGTAATCCCAGCATTTTGGGAGGCCAAGGTAAAAGGATCGCTTGAGCCCAGGAGTTCAAGATCAGCCTGGACAACATAGCCAGATCATATCTCATTTAAAAAAAAAAAGAAGAAGAAGAAGAAGAAGAAAACAAAATCTCAGTTAGAATTGTACACCAAAAAGAATAAATTTCCCTGTATGTAGATTTTCAAGTAAAATTTAAATATGAAGATATTTCCAGTTTCTTGAGAGTAGACCCTAAATCTGGATCAATTTCATTCCTCTCAGGGAGCCTAGTACACTGCCTGATGTTTAGTAGTTGCTTATTAAAGTAAACAATAATTAAATTGACATATTTTCTATGGGTAAGCATTAGCACCTTTAGGGCAACTACTTTTTTCATTTCCATAGCCCATGGGGCTAGGAAGAGGTTCCTATTTCTTAGCAATTTTGACAACCATTTATGACAGTGAGAACATAATGACCTAGCGAATCATTTTCTGAAATGTTACCAGAGGCTAACATAGGTCAGTGTATCCTACGCTTTCAAGAGAAACCTCAATCTGACTAGACAGACTTTCTTCTACCCACAACTTCTCCATCTTCTTCTTCTCCTTCTCCTTCTCATTCTTCTTCTTTTCCTTGAGGTGGGGTCTTGCTCTGTTGCCCAGACTGGAATGTAGTGGTGCGATTTTGGCTCACTTCAACTTCCACCTCCTGGGCTCAAGCAATCCTCCCACCTCAGTCTCCTGAGTAGCTGGGACTACAGGCCCACACCACCATGTCCAACTGATTTGTTGTAGAGATGAGGTTTCGCCATGTTGCCCAGGCTGGTCTTGAATGAACTCCTGGACTCAAATGATCCTCCCTCCTCAGCCTCCCAAAGTGTTGGGATTACAGGCATGAGCCACCATCCCGGTAAACCTTTGCTTTTATAAGCTTGCTGAAGTTTGAAGTTGTTATTGTAGCATAATAGTGAACACCGATCTATACAAAAATTGATACCCAAGTACAAAAATCTACAGGCAATATTAGCTTTGGGGCCAGATAGTGGCTGTCATTGGAGGTTGGAAAAATGGCAGCCCACGTCATGCAGTGGAACAGCCTTTGTCAAAACCCTCACTTGAAATAACATGGAAAGAAGATAACTTAGCAAATGAATTTTTTGGCTTTGGGTAAAGAAATGGGAAAAGGAATTTTGGTAACATGAGTTGGTTTCTATTGGTTACATCTGACAAGCTGCAATAAAAAAGAATGAGCCAGTTTGCAAGCAGAATTTTTTTTTTTTTTTTGAGATGGAGTTTTGCTCTTGTCACCCAGGCTGGCACGTGATGGTGCAATCTTAGCTCACTGCAACCTCCGCCTCCTGGGTTCAAGCAATTCTCGTGCCTCAGCCTCCCAAGTAGCTGGGATTACATGTGCCCACTACCATGCCCAGCTAATTTTTGTATTTTTAGTAGAGACGGGGTTTCACCATGTTGGCCAGGCTGGTCTCGAACTCCTGACCTTAAATGATCTGCCCACCTTGGCCTCCCAAAGTGCTGGGATTACAGGGGTGAGCCACCACACACGGTCGCAAGCAGAATTTAAAGGTAATATAGAAAGTCCAGAAATTCCAGGGCTTACAAAGTAGAAAGGTGAGTCTAATTCCCAAAAGGTGAATGATAAAACTGAGAAGTCTTTGTGAGAAAAAGCTTTATGTATAATACTCAGCCTCATGGTTATGACCAAATCAAGGATAAATGGGTTGAACTCTGTTAAAACTTCTGAATCCATTAATAGGGTACCAAGTAAATTTTTTTTTTTTTTTTTTTTGAGATGGAGCCTAGCTCTGTCATCCAGGCTGGAGTGCAGTGGCGCGATCTTGGTTCATTGCAACCTCTGCCACCCGGGTTAAAGAGATTCTCCTGCCTCAGCCTCCTGAGTAGCTGGGATTACAGGTGCCGGCCACTATGGCCTAATTTTTTATTTTTAGTAGAGATAGGGTTTCACCATCTTGGCCAGGCTGGTCTTGAACTCCTGATCTCATGATCCACCTGCTTCAGTCTCCCAAAGTGCTGGGATGACAGGTGTGAGCCACCGGGCCCTGCCGTAAATACTTTCAACTGGACAAAATGACCAAGGATTATGGGGCCAAGAGCGCACTCAGACGCTGTGGCTCACATCTGTAATCTCAACACTTTGGAAGGCCAAGGTGGGTGAGTCACTTGAGCCCAGGAGTTCGAGATCAGCCTGGACAACATAGCAAAACTCTCTTTTTACAAATTACAAAAAATTAGCTGAGCATGGTGGTGCATGCTTGTAGTCCCAGCCACCCAGGAGGCTGAGGTGGGAGGATCACTTGAGCTTGGGAGGTCGAGGCCATAGTGAGCCATGACTGCACCACTGCCCTCTAGCCTGGGTGGCAGTGTGAGACCCTGTCTAAAAAAAAAAAAAAAAAAAGAGGCCGGGTACGGTGACTCACTCACGCCTGTAATCCCAGCAGTTTGGGAGACCAAGGCGGGTGGATCATGAGGTCAGGAGATCGAGACCACCCCAGCCAGCATGGCAAAACCCCGTCTCTACTAAAGATACAAAAAATTAGCTGGATGTGGTGGTGTGCGCCTGTAATCCCGGCGACTCAGGAGGCTGAGGCAGTGGAGTTTGCAGGAGGTGGAGTTTGCAGTGAGCCCAGATGGTGCCACGGCACTCCAGCCTGAGCAACAGAGTGAGACTCCATCTCAAAACAAAACAAAAAAGAGAGAAAGAGAGAACGGCCCTCCGAGGAAGACTGGAAGTTCAAGGATCTGCAATGAAGTCTAGAGAGGCATGTCTCAGAAAGTGTCACTACCACTTAGAGCTGGCCAGAACCACATATTTATGAAATCAATTAAAATTTTTTTGAGACAGGGTCTTCTTGTTCTGTTGCCCAAGCTAGAGTACAGTGGCACAATCCCTCAGCCTCCCAGGCTCAAGTGATACTCCCACCTAAGCCTCCCAAGTAGCTGGGACTACAGGTATGCATCACCACGCCCAACTAATTTAAAAAAAACTTTTTTTTTTGGTAGAGATATGGGGTCTTGCTATCTTGCCCAGGCTTGTCTTGCTCTCCTGGGTTCAAGTCATCCTCCCTCCTTGGCCTCCCAAAGTGTTGTAATTACAGATGTGAACCACCATACTTATCCCAAAACCATCTAAATTTTTGGGAAATGTGTACCATCCAAAGAGGCATTCATCTGAACTCCAAGAAACAGTGACCATTTCAATACTTAAAATGACTCTCTGACTTACCAACATTCTGCAGCAGGAAGCAAGGTGAGAACGCCACTCAGCTCCATGGAGAACATACAGGCAATGGTGACCTCAGATATGGCCATTGAGTTTAATGAGCCTCCCAGTGGGTGGAGCAGAGACAGCCATCAAGAACAAGGGACCTGGCTGGGTACGGTGGCTCACGCCTGTAATCCTAGCACTTTGGGAGGCTGAGGGTGGGCAGATCACTTCAGGTCAAGAGTTCGAGACCAGTCCGGCCAACATGGCAAAATCCCATCTCTACTAAAAATACAAAAACTAGCTGGGTGTGGTGGCGTGCACCTGTAGTCCCAGCTACAGGGGAGGCTGAGGCAGGAAAATTGCATGAACCCGGGAGACGGAGGTTTCAGTGAGCCAAGATCGTGCTACTACACTCCAGCCGGTGTGACAGAGTGAGACTCCATCTCAGCAAAAAACAAAAAACAAAAAACAAAAAACAAAACAAACAAACAAACAGAAAAAACCACAAGCGATCAGGCAGCCACTTCCAGGGACAGATCAAGACCTAGTCAAGAAATTTTCCCCATTCCCAGGTAGGGAACTTTGGCAAGGGATGCCCAGGGCATATGCCTTTTTTTTTTTTTTTTTAAAGAGATGGGATCTTTCTATGTTGCCCAGGCTGGTCTCAAACTCCCGGGCTCAAGCGATCCTCCTACCATGGCCTCCCAAAGTGCTGGGATGACAGGTATGAGCCACTGTGCCGGGCCAGCATATGCCTTTTAGAACTGCTACGGGCCAGTCGGCTCCTGCATTCCACGCTTCCCGTATATGAGTGGGAGTGACCAGCAGGGCTAACCCTTTCTATTTCACTATTGTATGCTGGTAAATACTGGAGAGGAGATCAGATAACTTCCCTGTTTAGTTCATTGCTCCATGGATCGAGGACAGCCAAAACTGATCTGAAACGGAGACTATCACAAGACCCTAGACTTTGAGCCTCATGCTATGACTGGGTGGGATTTGGGGTGTTTTCCTAGAAGAGGGGAATGACCATATTTTCATGTGTAGGGCGGGAAGCGTGTTTTCTTTGAAGAGGGGAGTGACTGTATTTTCACGTGTAGGGCAGGAAGGAAAGCACGCACCAAGAGGGTGGACTGTGGTCTGTTGCCTCATTATTCCAAATATTTGCTGCTCTTCCCTGTAAAAGGAGCATCAGCCTGCCCCTTGGTATACTGCTATGGTAACCCTTTATATGAGAATTCATATGAAGAATTATCTGCCTGGCGTGGTGGCTCACGCCTGTAATCCCAGCACTTTGAGAGGCCAAGAGAGGAGGATTGCTTGAACCCAGGAGTTCAAGACCAGCCTGGGCAACATGCTGAAACCCTGTCTCTACAGAAAAAACAACAACAAAAATTAGTCCGGCGTGGTGGTCGCACGCCTGTAGTCCCAGCTACTCAGGAGTCTGAGGTGGGAGGATTGCTTGAGCCCAGAAGCTCAAGACTTCAGTGAGCTGTGATTGCACCACTGCATTCCAGCCTTGGCGACTGAGGGAGATGCTATCTCAACCCTCCCCCATGCCCCCCAAAAATATGAACAAATGTCAACATTACTGGCGTAGATCCTAAATCTGAATCATCTTTGTACTTCCCATAGAGCCTGGGACATTATCATCTATGCACAGTAGTTACTAAGATAAATGATAATCAGGCCGGGCGCGGTGGCTCAAGCCTGTAATCCCAGCACTTTGGGAGGCCGAGACGGGCGGATCACGAGGTCAGGAGATCGAGACCATCCTGGCTGAATGGTGAAACACCGTCTCTACTAAAAAATACAAAAAAACTAGCCAGGCGAGGTGGCGGGTGCCTGTAGTCCCAGCTAATCGGGAGGCTGAGCCAGGGGAATGGCGTGAACCCGGGAGGCGGAGCTTGCAGTGAGCCGAGAACGCGACACTGCACTCCAGCCTGGGCGACAGAGCGAGGCTCCGTCTCAAAAAAAAAAAAAGATAAATGATAATCAGAATCAACCTAGGTACCCATCAATGGTGGACTGAATAAAGAAAATGTGGTTCAGCCAGGCATGGTGGCTCACGCCTGTAATCCCAGCACTTTGGGAGGCTGAGGCAGGTGGATCACCTGGGGTTGGGGGTTCGAGACCAGCCTGACCAATATGGAGAAACCCCGTGTCTACTAAAAATACAAAATTAGCTGGGCGTGGTGGCGCATGACTGTGAGGATGAGGCAGGAGAATCGCTTGAACCCGGGAGGCAGAGGTGGCGGTGAGCCGCGATTGTGCCATTGCACTCCAGCCTGGGCAACAAGAGCAAAACTCCATCTCGATAAATAAACAAATAAATAAAACAAAAAAATATGGTCCATATATATCATGGAATATTATGCAGCCATAAAAAAGAATGAAACAATGTCATTTGCAGTCAGAAGAATGCAGCTGGAGGTCATTATCCTAAGCAAACGAATGCAGAAACAAACAATTAAATACTGCATGTTCTTAGAAAAGGGAGCTAAGCACTGGGTATACATGGACACAAAGATGGGAATGATAGGGCACAGTGGCTCACGCCTGTAATCCCAGCACTTCGGGAGGCCGAGGTGGGTGGATCACTTGAGGTCAAAACCAGCCTGGCCAACATGGTGAAACTCTGTGTCTACTAAAAATACAATAATGGGCCAGATATGGTGGTGGGCACCTGTAATCCCAGCTACTCTGGAGTCTGAGGCAGGAGAATTGCTTGAGCCCAGAAGGCAGAGCCTGCAGTAAACCGAGATCACGGCACTGCACTTCAGCCTGAGCAACAAAGCAAGACTCTGTCTCAAAAAAAAAAAAAAAAAAAAAAAAAAAAAGATGGGAGCGATAGACACTGGGGACTACTGGAATGGGGAGGGAGGGAGGCAAGGACTGATAAACGACTTATTGGGTCCAATGTTCACTACCTGGGTGATGATGGGATCATTCAAACCCCAAACCTTAGCATCTGGAAGTATACCCAGGTAAAAAACCTGCCCGTGCAGCTCTGAATCTAAAATGAAAGTTGAAATAAAAAGTCATTTAAGGCCAGGCACGGTGGCTCATGCCTATAATCCTAGCACTTTAGGACGCTGAGGCAGGTGGATTGCCTGAGGTCAGGGGTTTGAGACCAGGCTGGCCAACATGGAGAAACCCTGTCTCTACTAAAAATACAAAAACTAGCTGGGTGTGGTGGTGGCACTTGTAATCCCAGCTACTCAAGGGGCTGAGGCAGGATAATCATTTGAACCCGGGAGGTGGAGGTTGCAGTGAACCAAGATTGTGCCACTGTACTAAAGCCTGGGCGACAGAGTAAGACTCCGTCTCAGGGGAAAAAAAAAAAAAAAAAAAAGGCATTTGACTTATTTTTAAAAATTTCAAAATAAATGATAACTAAATTAAAAATCATCTTCATTGGGCGACCATTAGTAACTTTAGGGCAAATATTCTTCCATTCCCATGGCCTGGTGCTAACAAGAGGTGACTATTTCTCAGCGAGTACAAACCTTCAATCACAGTGAACACACGCTGACTTAGGAGAGTCCCACTCTGAGATATTGCTGCCAACTGAGGTCAATGTACCCCATGCCTTCCAGAGAAATAGACCCTCAGCCATAGTCCCTCAACCACCACTTCTTCTATACATTTTGACCTTACTTCCTCTGCCTCTTCCCAGCTGCAGCTGAATTGCTAAACACACACACACATATACATGCACACACACTCCTACCTCAATCTGTTGAAAACTCCCCAGACCAAAATGTTCTTTTCTTTTTTTTTTTTGAGATGGAGTCTCGCTCTGTCACCCAGGCTAGAGTGCAGTGGCACAATCTTGGCTCACTGCAACCTCCCAGATTCAAGCGATTCTCCTGTCTCAGCCTCCTGAGTAGCTGGGATTACAGGCACATGCCACCACGCCTACCTAATTTTTGTACAAAATGTTCCTTTCTTGCTAGATAGTCCTAAGATCAGCTCTCTGGCAAATCACAAGTCTACTGACAACCCAACTTTTGATATATCTCTTTCTTTAAAAAAATTTTTTTTTTTTAGAGATGGGGTCTTGCTATGTTGCCCAGGCTGGTCTCCAACTCCTGGTCTCAAGTGATCCTCCTGCCTCAGCCTCCCAAAGTGCTGGGATTACAGATGTGAGCCATTCCACCTGGTCTCAGTTTATCTCTTCCTTGTTAAATACTTGCAAATACTTTTTCACAGAGAGTCCCAGAGTCTGAGAGTCTGAGTCACAAGTAGAAGTACAAGGTGTGCAAAGTTTGCCCACTACAAGGAGGTACTGGAAGAAAATATCCCAGCCCAACACACTTGGCCAACAGTGGGTGGAGTCTTTTCTTTGAAACTGTATGAAATTACAATTGGTCCTTAAACAACATGAGTTTGAACTATGTGGGCCAGTTATACACAATGTTTTTCTTTTAAAGATGGGGTCTTGCTATGTTGCCCAGTCTGGACTCAAACTCCTGGGCTCAAGCAGTCCTCCTGCCTCAGCCTCCTAAAGCATTGGGATGATAGAAGGGAGGCACCCAGCTGCTTATTATGTCATCAATTCCCTTTTATAATCAACCAAAGTCCTGAATTGTCTCATATGGGCTACAGTTAAGCTACAATTACCAAGTAGTCTGCTGGGTTTATGGGCTTAGGTTTAGGTGTTTACAAACCTCCCTGTTAAAATTCTTTTTTTTCTTTCTTTTTTTTGAGACAGGGTCTCACTCTGTTGCCCAGGCTGGAGTGCAGTGGTGCAACCTTGGCTCACTGCAACCTCTGCCTCCTGGGTTCAAGTGATTCTTCTGCCTCAGATTACAGGCATGAGCCACTGCACCTGGCCTCTGTTAAAATTCATCTTACCAATTTCACACCACTGTTTTCATTGCCAAGACACATTTGGATTCCACTGTCCTACAAAACTGCTCACCTGGCAGAGTGGGCTTATTTTGAGGCTGGCCAGTGGATCATTCAAAAGTCCATCCAGACCAGATGCTCATGCTTGTAATCCTGACACTTTCGGAGGCTGAGGTGGGAGGATCGCTTGAGCCCAGGAGTTTGTGACCAGCCTGGGCAACATCATGAAATCCTGTCTCTACAAAAAATTGTAAAAACTTAGCTGGACGTGATGCTGCATACCTGTAGTCCTAGCTACTCAGTAGGCAGAGGTAGGAGGATCTCGTGAGGCTAGGAGTTGGAGGCTGCAGTGAGCTATATGATTACACCACTGCACTCCAGACTGGGTGACAGAGTGACAATTTGTCTCAAAATAAAACAAAATAAAAATAAAAGAAGGCCGGGGGTGGTGGCTCATGCCTGTAATCCCAGTACTTTGGGAGGCTGAGGCAGGCGGATCATCTGAGGTCAGGAGTTTGAGACCAGCCTGGCCAACGTGGTGAAACCCATCTCTACCAAAAAATACAGGTGGCATGCACCTGTAATCCCAGCTACTCAGAAGGCTGAGACATGAGAATTGCTTGAACCCGGGAGGCAGAGGTTGCAGTGAGCTGAGATAGTGCCAGCGTACTCCAGCCTGGATGACAGAGTGAGACCCCTCTGGCTGTGTCTAGTCTGAGACAATTCGAGTAAGCTCCCTGCCCGGCCAGTGTGGCCCCTTGGGACTGCAAGCCCAGCCCTCTAACACAACCAGACAGATGCAAACCAGGACACCTAGGGATGGACAGCAGGGCTCCATCCTCCTGTTCTTTGTTGCCACCGGGATCTCAAATGAAGATGGAGAAGCTCTCATTTTTGCCAGACACTGTGGCTCACTCCTGTCATTCCAGCACTTTGGGAGACTGCGGCAGGAGAATTGCTTGAGGCTGGGAATTGGAGACCAGCCTGGGCAACTTAGCAAGGCTCTGTCTCTACACACATGAGAAATAGCTGAGGGTGGTGGCTTGTGCCTCTGGTCCCAGCTACTCAGGAGGCTGAGGCAGGAGGATCACTGGAGCCCAGGAGGTTGAGGCCGCAGTGAGCCATGATCACACCACTGCACTCCAGCCTGGGTGATGGAGCAAGACCCTGTCTCTAAAAAAAAGCCCTGATTTTCAAGAGTGTGTGTCCAAATCTGGAGGTGGGAGAGGAGACATTCAGGATCCTAACAGGCTAGAGAAAAGGTCCAAATCTTAGGAGATGAAATAGCTAAGCCTCTGGTCACAAAGCCATGACCAAGTCCCAGAAAGGAGAGGTGTGGCACTGCACGAAAAGACTCGGGGGTTTTAGAAAAGAAGCTGTGAACCGGGTGCGGTGGCTCATGCCTGTAATCCCAGCACTTTGGCAGGCTGAGCGGGGTGGATCAACTGAGGTCAGGAGTCCAAGACCAGCCTGGCCAACATGGTGAAACCCCGTCTCTACTGAAAATACAAAAATTAGCCAGGTGCGGTGGTGGGTGCCTGTAATCCCAGCTACTCGGGAGGCTGAGGCAGGAGAATTGCTTGAACCTGGGAGGCCAGAGGTTACAGTGAGCTGAGATTGCCCCACTGTACTCCAGCATGGGTGACAAGAGCAAGACTCCTGTCTCAAAAAAAAAAAAAAAAAGACCAGCCTGGCAACATAGTGAGACCCATCTCTACCAAAAAATTCTTAAAAATTTTTTGTGCAAAAATTTTTTGTGCATACCTGTTGTCCCAGCTACTAGGGAGGCTGAGGTAGGAGGATCGCTTGAGCCTAGGAGGTTGAGGCTGCAGTGAGCCAAGACTGCACCACTGCACGCCAGCCTGGGTGACAGAGTAAGACCCTGTTTCTGAAAGAAAAGAAAAAAAACATTGATTATTTTTACATACTTTTTTGGGTCAGGGATTCAGAAATGACTTAGGTACATGGTTTGGATTTAAAGTTTCTCTTAAGGTTGTAGACAAGATGTCGGCCAGGTCTACAGCCATCTGTCAGCGTCACTGAGCTGGAGACACTGAGGCCTTCCTGCCCTTTCACGGTCTTGACATTTTCAAAGACTACTGGACAGTTAGTTTGTAGAATGTCCATCAATTAGGGTTTGTCTGATGTTATCTTGTGGTTAGATTGAGGCTATACATTTTTCTCAATGAGACCATAACAGTATGGTTGTGTCCTTTTTATTTATTTTTTGAGACAGGGTCTCACCCTGTCACCCAGCCTGGAGTACAGTGGTGAAATCATAGCTCACTGCAGCCTTGACCTCCCAGGCTTAAGCAATCCTCCCACCTCAGCCTCCCGAGTAGCTGGAATTACAGGCATGCCTCATTGTGCTAATTTTTGTAATTTTGTAAAGACAGGGTCTCATTATGTTGCCCAGGCTGATCTTGAACTCCTGAGCTCAAGGGATCCTCCTGCCTCAGCCTCCTAAAGTGCTGGGATTACAGGTGTGAGCTACTGTACTCAGCCTCCAAGCTGTGTCCTTTTTAGTGTATCACATTAGTGTGTTCATGATGTCATTATATCTCATTGCTAGTGATGTTCACCTTGACCATTTGGTTCAAGTGATGTCTTCTGAGATTTTCCACTGTTACGTTACCATGTTTCACTTTGTACTTAATAAAATCATGAAGTCTCCTAAAGCTTTCTCAGGCGTCTACATTTGTCAGAGCTTCCTGGGTGATTCCATTGTGCTACCAGGGTTGAAAACCACTGAATAGGTAGATCAAGTTCATGCAGGAGCTAACAAGATGGGTGAGATGGGGAATTGAGAAGAGGTGACATGAGGAATGGCTGAACACCTGGAGAATATAAGAGTCAGGGACTGGCTGGGCACGGTGGCTCATGCCTCTAATCCCAGCACTTTGGGAGGCCGAGGTGGGTGGATCACCTGAGATCAGGAGTTCGAGATCAGCCTGGTCAACATGGTGAAACCCCATCTCTACTAAAAATACACGCAAAAAAATTAGACAGGCGTGGTAGCAGGTGCCAGTAATCCCAGCTACTCAGGAGGCTGAGGCAGGAGAATCGCCTGAGCCTGGGAGATGGAGGTTGTGGTGAGCCAAGATCACACCACTGCACTCTAGCCAGGGCAACAAGAGCAAAACTCTGTCTCAAAAACAAAAAACAAAAAACAAAGTCAGGGACTAACATGTCTGAAAATATCTGAAGGGTTGTCAAGTGTGAATAGTTGCTGTGCAAACCAAAAACGAAATTCTAAGCACCCCAATCAACAGAATGGACCCCTGTTTCAGCCAAGGGCATTCCAAAGTTAACCTGAAACACTAGTACAGGCCATCACGGGAATGGGTGTGTGGACATGCCTCATTATACCCACCTCCCTTTGAAATTCAGGTGCAGCAAAAGAGCATGAACATTAAAAGACAGACCTTAAGACTGACAAAACAGACTCTTTGTAGCAATAAGATACCAGCATGACAGATAGCAGGCCCTGAAAGAAATCAAAGTATTTTACCCACAACTATATTTCTTTCAGATACATACATATATATATACACATACACACACATATATACGTGTGTGTGTATATATATGTGTGTGTATATATATAGGAAAGTAATGGTGTGATCTCGGCTCACTGCAACCTCTGCCTCCCAGGTTCAAGTGATTCTTGTGCCTTAGCCTCCCAAGTAGCTGGGATTACAGGTGCCAGCCACCATGCCCAGCTAATTTTTGTATTTTTAGTAGATATGGGGTTTTGCCGTGTTGGCCAGGCTGGTCTTGAACTCCTGACCTCAGGTGAACCGCCCACCTCAGCTTCCAAAGTGCTGGGATTACAGGCGTGATCCCCTGTGCCCGGCTTCTTTGACATATTTTGAAATGGCCCTGCAAAACTGTCTTTTGTGTGGAACATCTACATTCTATAGGGAATCCCCTGCCCTTTCCAGGTCTTTTTCCTGATTCAGGAGGGAATTAACTAAGAGTTTGGCATTATTTTAAGTCTGAGAAGAAACATTTACCATCTATTCTCTCTGAAGCCTGCTACCTGGAGGCTTCATCTACATAATAAGAACCTTGGTCTCCACAACCCCTTATCTTAACCCAGACACTTCCATCTCTTGATTCCAAGTCTTTAGATAATGACCTAAGTCTTTCAACCAATTGCCAATCAGAAAATCTTTGAATCCACCCAGGATCTGAAAGCCCTCCCCACACCCTGCCTTTGAGTTGTCCTGCCTTTCCGGACTGAACCAGTGCATACCTTACATGTATTGGTTGATGTCTCATCTCTCCCTAAGACATATAAAACCAAGCTGCAGCCCCACCACCTTGGGCACAGATTCTCAGGACCTCCTGAGGCTATGTCATTGGTCATGGTCCTCACATTTGGCTCAGAATAAACCACTTCAAATATTCTGCAGAGTTTCATTCCTTGTTGACAAAATAAGTAGAATCTGGGAACACTAGTCTTTTAAAGTTGCAAGAAGTTTCTATGATCTCAGAACGGGTAGCCTTGGGTTTACCTTCTGGATGATTATTTTTTATGGGAACCATATTTTTCTTTTTGTTACTTAAAAAGCATTTTTTTTTTTTTTTAGGTCAGACACAGTGGCACACGCCTGTAATCCCAGCACTTTGGGAAGCTGAGGCAGGTGGATTGCTTGAGCTCAAGAGTTTGAGAGCAGCTTGGGCAGCATGATAAAACCCTGTGTACAATTTTTTTTCTTTTTTAATACAGAGTCTCACTCTGTCACCCAGGCTGGAGTGCAGTGGCATGATCTGGGCTCACTGCAACCTCCACCTTCTGGGTTCAAGTGATTCTCCCGCCTCAGCTTTCTAAGTAGCTGGGATTACAGGCGCCCACCACCACACCCAGGTAATTTTTGTATTTTTAGTAGAGATGGGGTTTCACCATGTTGGCCAGGCTGGTCTTGAACTCCCGACCTCAGATGATCCACCCACCTTGGCCTCCCAAAGTGTTGGGATTATGGGCGTGAGCCACCGCACCCAACTCCAAATTTTCTTTTTTAAAATTAGCCGTGTGTGGTGGTGAGCACCTGTAGTCCCCACCACTCAGGAGGCTGCGGTAGGACGATTGCTTGAGCCCAGGAGGTCGAGGCTGCAGTGAGCCGATTGTGCCACTGCACTGCAGCCTGGCAATGACAGTGGGACTATCTCAAAAAACACAAAACAAACAAACAAACAAAAAAGACAGCGTCTCCCTATGTTGCCCAGGCTGGTCTCGAACTCCTGAGTTTAAGCAATCCTCCTGCCTCAGCCTCCCAAAGTGCTGGGATTGTAGGCATAAACCATCATGCCAGCCTCTACGGGAGCCATAAAGTGGTCTATTTAATCACACACTTGTCAAACCAATTCTATCCGTGATTCTTGGGGAAATCTGTGAAGTCCCATCTATCTGGAAAGATGTTGTGGAGGCTGAAATAACTCCCTCTTGGAAGCCAGGCTTCTGATTAACCCTGGTTCCAGGAATGCCTCTAAGATTTCCAGTTTATCTATCATTCCTTGTATAAAAGCACATACTTACCATTAATCCTGCCCTTATGCCAGAGGCGTTTGAACCAGAGTGACTCCATCTTGAGTGAGGGCTAAGAAAAATGAGGCTGGGGCTTGCTGGACTGCATTCCCAGAAAGTGGGGTATTCCTAGCCTACAGATGTTTACAGTTAAGGGAACAGATTGATAATGTTTACTAAACAGACCCAGATTTAGGAGTGTCCTGATATCCTGGTATCTTGAGAACAGAAGCATTCCTACGATAATTTCGATTCCTGCAAAATACAGTAAGAAAATTAATCCTTTATCACAAACCCTTGTAGCAGAATACATCTCCTCATATCTTTTCTTATGCTATATATAAATGAGTATTATCCCTAGGGTGGACGCATTACTCCTCTGACTTTTGGGAACACCCTAATCTGTCTGTGGAGTAGCTGTGTCTTTCTCCACGTTACTTTCCTAATAAACTTGCTTTGACTTTACTCTATGAACTCGCCCTGAATTCTTTCTGGTGTGAGATCCAAGAACCCTCTGCTGGGGTCTGGATCAGGACCCCTTTCCGGTAACACTTAGATCAAATCAACCTTGATAAACTCGTACATACTGTAAATCCTGCCCTTAAGCAAATTCCTACACATGCCTTCTGGAGCATGTGCATTCTTTCCTTATGGTATATAGTTCCTGGGTCCGGGATGTAACAGCATGGAGATCTACCTGCCTTGTGGCCACCCAAGACGACGCTTCTGTCCATAGCTCCCCCAGTGAAACACCCCGTGATGACAAACTGGATTTGTCTGCTTTGTTCTTTGGTTTCTTGGCTCCTTCTGTACTTAGGGGCCGTTTTGCACATAAGGTCCTATGGTGAAACAGAGGTTTAATATGAGTCACTGTTCAGTTTGGAAATATACATTGTTGTTCCTATTGATCTCCACTTCTGCAGGGGTGTTTCCCGTTCTGGAAATCTCTCTGCTGGCCCCTGGGGCACCTCCGTGAACGGTGGAATCAGAGGCTGGCACAGTGGCTCACATCTATAATCCTAGCACTTTGGGAGGCCAAGGTGGGAGGATTGCTTGAGGCTAGGAGTTCAAGACCAGCCTGAGCAACATAGTAAGATCTCATCACAGATATATACATATATATGTGTGTGTGTGCGTACATATATGTGTATGTGTGTGTATATATATATATTTTTTAATTAGCCAGGTGTGGTGGCAATCTCTTATAGTTTCAGCTACTTGGGAGGCTGAGGTAGGAGGATCACCAGATCCCAGGAGTTCAAGGCTGCAGTGAGTTATGAATATGCCACTGAACTCCAGCCTGAACGATAGAGTGAGGTCCTATACCTATTAAAAAATGAAAAACAAAAAACAAACAAAAAAAAACGCCAGGCGCGGTGGCTCACATCTGTAATTGCAGCACTTTGGGAGGCCAAGGTGGGCAGATCACTTGAGGTCAGGAGTTCGAGACCAGCCTGGCCAACATGGTGAAACCCTGTCTCTACTAAAAACATAAAAAAATTAGCCAAGTGTGGTGGCTCACGCCTGTAATCCCAGCTACTTGGGAGGCTGAGGCAGGAGAATCGCTTGAACTTGGGAGGCAGAGGTTGCAGTGAGCTGAGATTGCGCCACTGCACTGCACTCCAGCCTGGGCGACAGAGTGAGACGCAGTTTCAAAAACAAAACAAACAAATAAATAAAAACAACAACAAAGTGACAGCAGGATGGTGGCATCTGTCTTGCTTACAGGCTCTCTTGAGGGTTAGATACAGTGTCTGGCATGCAATAGACACTTGTCACTGGTAAATGCTCATTACTTGGCAGGGAGACTTTCAGCTCTGAGTCCAGCCTGCAAACACCCCATATTACTTTTTGGACAGAAATACAGGCACTGTGACACTAGGCTGGAGGCAAGGTATGTGGGGAGGGCTGGCCTGGGGAAATAAAGTTATTTTCAGATCCAAAAAAGCTTCCTAAAGCTGAGGCCACCTAACAGGTATCCATCAGATACTTACCTTGTGTAGGATTCTTCTGTGTATTTTGGTCCAGTGGTCAGCGAGAGGCCGGGAGCTACTGAAATACCCATCCAGGGCCCCAGGGAGGGTTAAGGACAGGGTTAAACCGGACTTCAATTCTCATCATCCTGACGCAGCAAGAAGGAAATGTCTCTTATCAGTGTGGGTGGGAGCTGTGCTTCTGCTGAAAAGAGTGGAAATTTCAGCAAAAGTTGTCCTGGAAAGAGGCCAGTCTTTGGAACAGGAAAAAAAAAAAAAAGAAAGAAAGAAAAGAAAAGGCCGGGCACGGTGGCTAATGCCTGTAATCTCAGAACTTTGAGAGACCAAGGTTTGCGGATCACTTGAGGTCAGGAGTCCAAGGCCAGCCTGGCCAACGTGGCAAAACCCTTTCTTTACCAAAATTACAAAAAAATTAGCCAGGCATGGTGGCACACACCTGTGGTCCCAGCTACCTGGGAGGCTGAGGCACGAGAATCGCTTGAACCTGGGAGATGGAGGTTGCAGTGAGCCAAGGTCACACTATAGGACTCCAGCCTAGGCGACAGAGTGAGACTCAGTCTCAAAAAAAAAAAAAAAAGAAGCTTGGGGAAGTGGGTCTCAAATCAAAGAGAAAACAAAAGTGTTTTCTCTCCCCAGGGCTGCTAAACTTGGATTTTGAGGCACAGACAAAAGAGCTATGTTGTAGCTACTTTTCTGACAACTTGACTATGCTAAGGTGTCTGTCTAGACACCAGTTTAGATGTTAACACCAGTCTAGGTGCTACTACAAAGGTAATTTTCAGACATGATTAACTTTTTTTATTTTTATTTCAGAGACAGAGTCTTGCTCTGTCGCCCAGGCTGGAGTGCAGTGGTGCAATCATAGCTCACTACAGCCTCAACCTTCCATACTCAAGTGATCCTCCCACCTCTGCCTCCCAAGTAGCTGAGACTAGAGGCTGGCACTACCGTGCCTGGTTTTAGTTTATTTTTTGTAGAGACAGGGTCTTGCTATGTTGCCCAGGTTGGTCTCAAACTCCTGGACTCAAAGCGATCCTCCTGCCTTGGCCTCCCAAAGTGCTGGGATGACAGGTATGACCCACCGTGCCTGGCTGTGATGAACATTTAAATCAGCAGACTTTGAATAAAGACGAGGACCCTCCACAAAGCAGGTGGGTCTCATCCAATCAGTGGAAGGCTTTAAGGTCAAAGAGTGAGGTTGCCTGAAGAAGAAGGAATTGGGCCTTAATTCCACTGCAACATAGAAACCCTGGCTGGGTTTCCAGCCTGCTTGGTCCGCCTGAACAATTTAGACGTGAGGCTGCAAAACCACCTCTTCCCTGGATCTCCAGCCTGCCAGCCTGCCCTACACATTTTGAACTGGCCAGCCTCCACAATTACAGAAGCCAATTCTTTTTCTTTTTCTCCCGAGACAGTCTTGCTTTTGTTGCCCAGGCTGGAGTGCAGTGGCATGATCTCAGCTCACTGAAACCTCCGCCTCCCAGGTTCAAGTGATTCTCCTGCCTCAGCCTCCCAAGTAGCTGGGATTACAGGCGCCCATCCACCACCACACCTGGCTAATTTTTGTACTTTTAGTAGAGACAAGGTTTCACCATGTTGGGCAGCCTGGTCTTGAACTCCTGACCTCAGGTGATCCGCCTGCCTTGGCCTCCCAAAGTGCTGGGATTACAGGCGTGAGCTACCGTGCCCAGCATAAGCCAATTTTTTTTTTTTAGACGGAGTTTCGCTCTTGTTGCCCAGGCTGGACTGCAATGGTGTGATCTTGGCTCACTGCAACCTCCATCTCCCAGGTTCAAGCGATTCTCCTGCCTCCGCCTCCCGAGTAGCTGGGATTATAGGCACGTGCCACTACATCTGGCTAATTTTTTGTATTTTCAGTAGAGACAGGGTTTCTCCATGTTGACCAGTCTGGTCTTGAACTCCTGACCTCAGGTGATCTGCTTGCCTCGGCTCCCAAAGTGCTGGGATTACAGGCATGAGCCGCCGCACCCAGCCTAAGCCAATTCTTTAAAATAATGAAAGGATTATTTTTCTCTCTCTGTATGTATATCCTATTCATTCTGTTTCTTTGAGAGCCTTGACTAATACAGTTTCACCAGAAATTGGCTCCTATTGCAATGACTGAGGCTGGGAGTTGGGGAGGAATCATATTGGAAGAGATCCTGTGGGCAGGTTGGTACCTGCGGCCTCTGACTGCAGCCCCTTCCAAGACTCAGCTGGAAGCATCTGGATCAGGGATTGGAAAACTCTAGCCTTTTCTAGATTGGAAAACTTGCAGGCCACAGTGTAGAGCCCACAGAGTTGATTGTTTTTGTATTTTTAAAGGATTGTTAAAAACAAATAGACAAGCCGGAGGCAGTGGCTCACACCTCTAATCCCAACACTCTGGGAGGCCAAGGCGGGAGGATTGCTTGAGCTCGGGAGTTCCAGACCAGTCTGGGCAATATAGCAAGACCCCATCTCTATTAAAAATCAATCACAGGTGAGTCAGGTGAGTGAGGTGGTGCAGGCACCTGTAGTCCCAGGTATTCAGGAAGCTGAGGCAGAAGGATCACTTGAGGCCAGGAGTTTGAGACCAGTCTGGGCAACATAGCAAGACCCTGCCTCTATAAAAACTGTTTGAAATAGCCAGGTATGGTGTTACATGCCTGTAGTCCCAGCTACTTGGGAGACTGAAGCAGAAGGATCACTTGAGCCTGGGAGTTCAAAGCTATAGTGAGCTCTGATCGCACCATCACACTGCAGCCTGGACAACAGAGTGAGACTTTTTTTTTGTTCTGAGATGGAGTCTTGCTCTGTCGCCCAGGCTGGAGTGCAGTGGTGTGATCTCAGCTCACTGCAAGCTCCGCCTCCTGGGTTCACGCCATTCTTCTGCCTCAGCCTCCCGAGTAGCTGGGACTACAGGCACCCGCCACCACGCCCAGCTAATTTTTTGTTTTTTTTTTTTGTTTTGAGACGGAGTCTCGCTCTGTCGCCCAGGCTGGAGTGCAGTGACCGGATCTCAGCTCACTGCAAGCTCCGCCTCCCGGGTTTACGCCATTCTCCTGCCTCAGCCTCCCGAGTAGCTGGGACTACAGGCGCCCGCCACCTCGCCCGGCTAGTTTTTTGTATTTTTTAGTAGAGACGGGGTTTCACCGTGTTAGCCAGGATGGTCTTGATCTCCTGACCTTGTGATCCGCCCGTCTCGGCCTCCCAAAGTGCTGGGATTACAGGCATGAGCCACCGTGCCCGGCTACTCCATGTCTAAAACATAAAAAATCAGAACAAAACAAAAAGGTATACCCCTAGCCTTCAACCACCTCCACACTTCAGCCTACTCCAAAACCCTGAAACACCCCTAACTATAAGTTGTTTGTTATCTCTTGGTATTAGCCAACCCTGGGAGGATCAGTTTCCTCGTCTAGCACCAGCAAGCCTCCAGATGTCAAAAAATAGAACCAAAATACAGACCAGGCATGGTGGCTCATGCCTATAATCCCAGCACTTTGGGAGGCCGAGGCGGGCAGATCACCTGAGGTCAGGAGTTCAAGTTCAAGGAGGTCAAGGAGTCTGGCCAACATGGTGAAACCCTGTCTCTACTAAAAATACAAAAATTAGCTGAGCTTAATGGTGCGTGCCTGTAGTCCCAGGTACGAGAGAGGCTGAGGCATGAGGATAGCTTGAACCCAGGAGGCAGAAGTTGCAGGGAGGCAAGATCGCGCCACTGCACTCCAGTCTGGGAGACACAGCAAGACTCTGTCTCAAAAACAAAACAAAACAAAAAGAATCAACATACAGAAAATAAAGACACATGCTCAATATACTGGATCATCTAGTGATTCTGGGTTTGTTTGTTTTCTGAGACAGAGTCTTGCTCTGTCGCCCAGGCTGGAGTGCAGGGGCACGATTTCAGCTCACTGCAACCTCCACCTCCCAGGTTCAAGCAATTCTCCTGCCTCAGCCTCCCCAGTAACTGGGATTACAGGTACGCACCATCATGCGCAGCTAATTTTTTTTTTTTTTTGTATTTTTGGTAGACACAGTGTTTCACCATATTGGCCAGGCTGGTCTTTTTTTTTTTTTTTTTTTTGAGACGGAGTCTCGCTCTGTCGCCCAGGCTAGAGTGCAGTGGCCGGATCTCAGCTCACTGCAAGCTCCGCCTCCCGGGTTTACGCCATTCTCCTGCCTCAGCCTCCCAAGTAGCTGGGATTACAGGCGCCCACCACCTCGCCCGGCTAGTTTTTTGTATTTTTTAGTAGAGACGGGGTTTCACCGGGTTAGCCAGGATGGTCTCGATCTCCTGACCTTGTGATCCGCCCGTCTCGGCCTCCCAAAGTGCTGGGATTACAGGCTTGAGCCACCGCGCCCGGCCAAGCCAGGCTGGTCTTGAACTCCTGACCTCAAGTGATCCACCCACCTCAGCCTCTCAAAGTGCTAGGATTACAGGCATGAGCCACTGCACCCAGCCTAGTGATTCTATGTTTAACAGGAGGAACTGCTTTTCCACGGCACCGCACCATTTTTCATCACCACCAACAATGTGATGTATCCGGAGACAGCTCCCTTGTCTGATGTTCACGGCAAGTCAATACACAGATACACCAGGTTGCAGTAGAGAAGGAGGTTTCTTCACAAGGCCACCAAACGAGGAGATGGAGGAAACCTCAAATTGATCTCCCCAGGAATTTGGAGTTAGGGTTTTTCAGGGTTTTGGAGTGGGCTGAAGTGTGGAGGTGGTTGATGGGTGGAAGTGTGCTGGGTGAAGTCACGGGACAGGGAGATGAAGAAGCTGTGTTCTCACGCTCATTCTCTTCCTCTGCAGGGGTCTTCAAACTGGTTGGCATCAGCTGTTTTGCTGGAATTCAGGATCTGAAAAATATCTTAAGTAAGTCTTTTTTTTTTTTTGAGACAAGAGTTTTGCTCTTGTTACCCAGGCTGGACACGATCTCAGCTCACTGCAACCTCTGCCTCCCGAGTTCAAGCGATTCTCATGCTTCAGCCTCCCCAGTAGCTGGGATTACAGGCACATACCACAATGCCCAGCTAATTTTTTTTTTTTTTTTTTTTTAGTAGAGACGGGGTTTCATCACGTTGGCCAGGCTAGTCTCAAACTCCTGACCTCAGGTGATCTGCCCACCTCGGCCTCCCAAAGTGCTGGGATTACAGGCTTGAGCCACTGTGCCCGCCCAGTAATTCTTAAGCAAAAGTCTTATGATTCTTTCTTTTTTTTTGAGATAGGGTCTTGCACTGTTGCCCAGGTTAGTGTGAAGTGGTAAGATCACGGCTCACTGCAGCCTCGACCTCCTGGGCTCAAGTGATTCTCCCACCTCAGCCTTCCGAGTAGCTGAGACTACTTGTGTAGCCACCCTGCCCGGTCCCAATTTTTTTTTTTTTAATTTTTCTTATAGCCTCCTTATTATTTTGAAATAAATTTCAAGTGTCACAAGGCAGAAGGATCACTTGAGGTCAGGAGTTTGAGACAAGTCTGGGCAACATAGTGAGACCTCATTCCTATAAAAAACGAACAAAATTAGCCAGGCATGGTGGTGTATGCCTGTAGTCTCAGCTACTTCTGAGGCTGAGGTGGAAGGATCACTTGAGCCCAGGTGTTGGGGACTGTAGTGAACTATAGTCATGCCATGGCACTCCAGCCTGGGTAACAGAGGAACAAATTTACCCCTATATTTCTTCCCTATGTTTTATAGTTTTAGCTCTTACATTTAGGTATTTGATCCATGTTGCATTAATTTTTTTTTCTTTTTCTTTTCTTTTTTTTTTTTTTGAGATGGAGTCTGGCTCTGTGGCCCAAGCTAGAGTGCAGTGGCAGGATCTCGGCTCACTGCAAGCTCCGCCTCCCGGGTTC
The DNA here is from genome assembly GCF_003255815.1 of Theropithecus gelada. NCBI lineage: Eukaryota > Metazoa > Chordata > Mammalia > Primates > Cercopithecidae > Theropithecus > Theropithecus gelada. The sequence goes on along the minus strand of NC_037670.1, from coordinate 10,080,412 downwards.
ACGCCATTCTCCTGCCTCAGCCTCCCGAGTAGCTGGGACTACAGGCGCCCGCCACCATGCCTGGCTAATTTTTTGTATTTTTAGTAGAGACGGGATTTCACCGTGTTAGCCAGGATGGTCTCGATCTCCTGACCTTGTGATCTGCCCGCCTCGGCCTCCCAAAGTGCTGGGATTACAAGCGTGAGCCACCGCGCCCGGCCGAGATAATTGAAGTCTCGCCATGTTGGCCAGGTTGGTCTTGAACTCTTGGCCTCAAGCAATCCTCCCACCTTGGCCTTCCAAAGTGCTAGGATTACAGGCATGAGCCAGCGCGCCTAGCCAAGTTAGTTTTTGTATATGGTATGTGGTAGCAGTTGCACTTCTTTCTTTTGCGGGTGGATATTCAATTGTTCTAGCACCATCTGTTGAATACTTCTTTCCCCATTGAATGGCCTTGGCATTGTTGTCAAAAATCAACTGACTGTAAATGTGAGGGTTTATTTCTAGACCGTCAATTCTATTCCATTGATCTATGTGTCCATCCGTATGCCAGGATCAAGCTGTCTTGATTATTGTAGTTTTGTATTAAGTTTTGAAATCTGGGTCCTTTGAATTTCCATATGAATTTTAGAGTCGCTTGTCAATTTCTGCAAAGAAACCAGTTGAGATTTTGCTAGGGGTTGTGTTAAAACTGTGGGTCATTTGGGGACTATTGTCATCTTAACGGTATTTCAATCTTTCAACACGGGAACGTGGGATTTTTTTTCCGTTTCAGAAAAAAGAGAAAGAAAAGAAAAGAGAAAAGAAAAGAAAAAAGAAGAAAGAAAGAAACCTTTACATGAGTTTTAAAATCCTATTTTAAAACATAAACAAATCCATCACTGGCCGCACAGCCGCAGCCACCGCCTCCCCACCATGCAGCAAGAGGAGACCCTGGGTCCTGTTTCGCATGCTCTTGCGCACGCAGATTTGCTGGTCTGCTTAACTGGTGTCCATTCTCGCATTATAGGCGTCCCCCTCCTCTGCCGAAAACCTGCTGCTTTGAATTCCTGCCGGCGCCTCTGTCTCTTTCCTGGGCGCCTCCATGGGTGCCTCCCCGGGTGCCTCCGCTACCACCAAAACCTCCAGCCTCATGGTTTCTAGTCATGCCACCTCTGTTTACGCTCTGTGCAGGTGTCTGCTGTGTTTCGATCTGTGATGTGACAAGCTGAATGTTCACGGGGCAGCCAGCCAGAGGGGCGCCGTGGTACTGCTTCATGGCTTTCAGGGCATGTGCCTTCCGCTCAAAGTGCATGTCTGCTGATCCTAAGGGGCGGCCAGAGCGATTATAGTGCACAGCCGTCGTCTTCAGCGTTCCGGATTCTGCAAGGAGTTCCCGAATATCGGCGTCTGACGCTCCAAAATCTAGATTGGACACCAGCAGTTTCCCACCCGTCTCCACGCCGGCACCACCCGCTGGTCCGCAGCTGGCGAGGCCCAGAAGGCAGGGAGTCCCAGGACAGAAGGGGGCAGGAAGCCCTAACCACCCGGTTTTCCTGTCATGCCCCGAGACGAGGCGTCATCCTTCTCCTTGCAGAAATAACTCCTGGGCCAGGTGCTGTGGCTCACGCCTATAATCCCAGCACTTTAGGAGACCCAGGCAGGCGGATCACCTGAGGTCGAGAATTCTAGACCAGCCTGACCAACATGGGGAAACCCCGTCTCTACCAAAAATACAAAATCTAGCCGGGCATGGTGGCTCACGCCTGTAATCCCAGCACTTTGGGAGGCCGAGGGTGGTGGATCGCCTGAGGTCAGGAGTTCGAGACCAGCCTGGCCAACATGGGGAAACCCTGTCTCTACTAAAAATACAAAAATTAACGGGGCATGGTGGCAGGTGGCTGTAATCCCAGCTACGTGGGAGGCTGAGGCAGGAGAATCGCTTGAACCCATGAGGCAGAGGTTGCCGTGAGCCGAGATCGTGCCATTGTGCTCCAGCCTGGGCAGCAAAGAGCAAAACTCTGTTTAAAAAAATAATAATAAATTTAAAAAAAAAAAAAAAAAGATACCTCCTGATTAGAGGCCAAGTCTGCTAATCCACAAAATCTGGTGGTCAAGAACTTCACTAAAAGAAGAAGTGAAAGGATTTCCTTCCTGAAGGAGTCGCACAGCTGGATTGCTTCCCTAAGACCAAAAAACCCTGGAGCCCTGCTTGCGGACACCAGCCCCCTCACCACACTGCCACAAGACACTGATGGCCTGAGGCTGGAGATGGACACATTCTGCCCACTTATTTGACCCCAACACTCATGGGGTCAGTTGGAATAGCCAGGAAACATGTGCATTCGGGGTCCCAAGAGACAGGTGTGTGGGCCGGGCACAGTGGCTCTCGCCTGTAATCCCAGCACTTTGGGAGGCCAAGGTAGGTGGATCACTTGAGGTCAGGAGTTCAAGACCAGCTTGGCCAACATGATGAAACCCTGTCTCTACTAAAAATACAAAAATTAGCCAGGTGTGGTGGGGCACCTACAGTCCCACTGCTCGGGAGGCTGAGGCAGGAGAATCACTTGAACCCGGGAGGTGGAGGTTTCAGTGAGCCAAGATCATGACACTGCACTGTAGCCTGGGCAACAGAGTGAGACTCTGTCTCAAAAAAAAAAAAAAAAAAAAAAAAGAGAGAGAGAGAAAGAGACAGAGAGAGAGAGAGAGAGAGAGAGAGAGAGAGAGAGAGTGCATGGCAGGAAAACCCTGTGTGGTGGAGAGCAGCTGCCGGCTGCTGGAGCCAGGGCCCAGATTCTACCGTTTGGGAGGATATGAATTTGGACAGCACTTTCTTCTTCCATGCACTGGCACTAAGGTGCTTGCTTGCAACACCTTATTTTACTATTGGGAGACTTGAAAGAGACAGAGTCACAGGAGCACTTTGTTTTTTGAGACAGGGTTTCGCTCTGTCACCCCAACTGGAGTGCAGCCACGTGATAACAGCTCACTGGCAGCCTCAATCTCTCCAGGCTCAGTTGATCCTTCCACCTCAACCTTCCAAGTAGCTGGGACTACAGGCACACGCCACCACGCCCAGCTCATTTTTGCTTTTTTTTTTTTTTTTTTTGTAGAGATGAGGTTTTGCCATGTTGCCCAGGTGGATCTTGAACCCCCGGGCTCAAGCCATTTGCCTGCCTTGGCCTCCCAGGATGCTGGGATTACAGGCGTGAACCACCACACCCACCCCACACAGGAGCACTTTGCAAACTGCAAAGCTTTGCGGAGAAATGATCAGTGAAATACCGGTAATGCCCCAGCCACCCAACCCCGCTGGAAATCAGCTTCTGTTCATTAGCTCAGCAGCTCAGGCCACAAAGGAAGTCTTTGGACAAGCTGGAAAGTTAGTCGCCCAGTGAGTTTGGAAGCCTGGGGAAGGTAGAATCCCCAGGGAGCCCCACGGGGAGGCAGGAGACACCAAGACAGACAAAGGCACTGAGAGGGGAGATAGGAAGATTCTCAACACCAACCCTTCTGCGGCATCCGGGAGCATCTCTGCCCTCACAAGGCTTTTAACCTCGCCAGGAAGGCAAGGGGCACAGGACGGACCACTTTGCTCATCCTCTTCTCCAGAATGTCTGAGAAATGCCTAGTGATTCCTGCCTCCCCTGCCCTAGTCTCTCTCCCTGCTTTCTGCCACTATGGTCCACAGCCCTAAAGAATGACTCCTCCCAAGGAATGGTCTCCTTAGGAACACAGTCCCCAGAATGTGCCAGCTCCAATTGGAGAACATCTATGTGACATGAGTTCTGACTATTTTGCATTTCTTTCTTTTCTTTTCCCTCCCTTCCTTCCTTCTTTCGTTCGTTCCTTCCTTCCTTTCTTTCTTTCTTTTTTTTTTGAGACAGGGTCTCGCTTTGTTGCCCAGGCTGG
>NC_037670.1:10071390-10071849 GCF_003255815.1 Theropithecus gelada | reverse complement strand
TTTTTTTTTGTATTTTTTAGTAGAGACGGGGTTTCACCGGGTTAGCCAGGATGGTCTCGATCTCCTGACCTCGTGATCCGCCCGTCTCAGCCTCCCAAAGTGCTGGGATTACAGGCTTGAGCCACCGCGCCCGGCTGTAATTTTTAATAGAGACGAGGTTTTGCCACGTTTGCCAGGCTGGTTTAAAACTCCTGACCTCAGGTGATCCACCTGCCTCAGCCTCCCAAAGTGCTGGGATTACAGGTGTGCACCACCACACCCGGCTAATTTTTGTATTTTCAGTAGAGACAGGGTTTTACCATGTTGGCCAGGCTGGTCTTGAACTCTCGACCTCAAGTGATCCACCCGTCTCGGCCTCCCAAAGTGCTGGGATTATAGGAGTGAGCCACCGTGCCTGGCCTCAATGTTATTCTCTTCTCTCCATGTGTCTTTCTTGTTTTTTTTTTTTTTTTTTTTTTA
>NC_037670.1:10020653-10071358 GCF_003255815.1 Theropithecus gelada | reverse complement strand
CCCGTCTCGGCCTCCCAAAGTGCTGGGATTATAGGAGTGAGCCACCGTGCCTGGCCTCAATGTTATTCTCTTCTCTCCATGTGTCTTTCTTGTTTTTTTTTTTTTTTTTTTTTTGAGACGGAGTCTCGCGCTGTGTCACCCAGGCTGGAGTGCAGTGGCGCGATCTCGGCTCACTGCAAGCTCCGCCTCCCAGGTTCAGGCCATTCTCCTGCCTCAGCCTCCGAGTAGCTGGGACTACAGGCGCCCGCCACCACGCCCGGCTAGTTTTTTGTATTTTTAGTAGAGACGGGGTTTCACCATGTTAGCCAGGATGGTCTCGATCTCCTGACCTCGTGATCCGCCCGCCTCGGCCTCCCAAAGTGCTGGGATTACAGGCTTGAGCCACCGCGCCCGGCCTTTCATGTGTCTTTCAGGACTTACAGAGCAGGAGTTCCCTAAGACAATGTCCTGGGCCCCACCTGGCGGTATATCATATCATAGCCGGCTCACACCGACCTGGGAGAGTGGATTGTCAGCATCTCTTCCCAACTCCACTTTCAGGGACATCGTTTGGGTAGCTTGAATTCAGCCATGGTGGGAGGGTTTACACCATGGCAATTGGCAAACGCTGCCAATCACACTTGTCCCCACAGAGCCAGTTTGTTAAATATTTGCCAGTGTAACCCTGGCTTCACCTTACCTTGGTCAACCAGACCTGCCCAGGTGTTGGCTAATAATCCTTGGTGTTGGTATCAGCCTCTCCCATGTGGCATTCCTGTGTCCCCCTCCCCACCAGGTCAGCCTGGCCTTGGGGGACTGAGCCAGCCAGAAGGTGGCAATTGAGGTCAGACCAGCATCCCTGAATTGGGAAGGATAAGAGGATATGGATGGATGATGGATAGCTTCTGTGACAGACATCACATGTGTGCGCGCACACACACACACACAAACACCTGGTTTACTTTATGTTTTCATTATTTTTAAAAAATTGAGACAGGGTCTCACTCTATTGCTCAGGCTGGAGCATAGTGGTGCAAACATGGCTCACTGCAGCCTCAATCTCCTGGGCTCAAACAATCTTCCCGCCTCAGCCTCCCAAGTAGCTGGGACCACAGGCACGTGCCACCATGCCCTGCCAATTTTTTTTTCTTGCTCTGTTGCCCAGGCTGGAGTGCAATGGCGAGATCTCGACTCACTGCAACCTCCACCTCCCAGGTTCAAGCGATTCCCCTGCCTCAGCCTCCCAAGAAGCTGGGATTATAGCTGTGTGCCACCATGCCCGGCTAATTTTTTTTCATATTTTTAGTAGAGATGGGGTTTTGCCATGTTGGCCAGGCTGGTCTTGAACTCCTGACCTCAGGTGATCCACCTGCTTCGGCCTCCCAAAGTGCTGGGGTTACAGGCATGAGCCACTGTGCCTGGACCCAGCCAAATTTTTAATTTTTGGTAGAGATGGCATTTCACTATGTTGCCCAGGCTGGTCTCAAACTCCTGAGCTCAAGCGATTTCCCACCTCAGCCTCCCAAAGTGCTGGGATTATAGCTGCGAGCCACCAGAACTGGCCTGGTTTCCTTTAATACTGGTGGGTTTATTTTAATGGGTATAGGGGAAAACACAGCTAATGCACTAAATCTGTGACTTTTTTTTTTTTTTTTTTTTGAGATGACATCTCCCTCTGTTGCCCAGGCTGGAGTGCAATGGCACAGTCTCGGCTCACTGCAACCTCCGCTTCCTTGGTTCAAGCAATTCCCCTGCCTCAGCCCCCAAGTAGCTGGGACTACAGGCACCTACCACCATGCCCGGCTAATTTTTGTATTTTTAGTAGAGAGGGGGGTTCACCATGTTGGCCAGGCTGGTCTGGAACTCCTGACCTCAGGTGATCCACCCATCTTGGCCTCCCAAAGTGCTGGTATTACAGGTGTGAGCCACCACGACTGGCCCTAAATCTGTGATTTTGTGGCTATTTTTGGATGAAACCGTTAAGTGTACAATAGATCGGGTAGCGAGAAGAAATTATTTAAAAAAAAAATGAAGGTTATGAGTGAATGGATGAAGTTTGGCTGTTGGCGATGGAGCACTGGTGAAGAATTTTAGGTGGGGGTGACCAGGCTGGTGTGCGTTTTAGGAGGGGCTTTTGTTTTGCAGCTGTGCACGGAACAGAGTGGAGAGATGTGAGTTGGGAGGCAGCGGAACGGGCCAAAAAGGAACAGGTGGATCTGGGAGGTGTTAAATAGGTAGAATCAACAAAATGAGAGGCCTGACTAGGTGTGTGTGTCGGGGAGGAGGCGGGGGGCGGTGGGAGGGAATTGTGGGGGAAGCGATGGTGCCTTCCCTGGAGAATTTTTTTTTTTTTTTTTGAGACAGAGTCTCGCTTAGTCGCCCAGGCTGGAGTGCAGTGGCGCGATCTCGGCTCACTGCAAGCTCCGCCTCCCGGGTTCACGCCATTCTCCTGCCTCAGCCTCCCGAGTAGCTGGGACTACAGGCGCCCGCCACCTCGCCCGGCTAATTTTTTGCATTTTTAGTAGAGACGGGGTTTTACAGTGTTGGCCAGGATGGTCTCGATCTCCTGACCTCGTGATCCGCCCGCCTCGGCCTCCCAAAGTGCTGGGATTACAGGCGTGAGCCACCGTGCCCGGCCCCCTGGAGAATTTTTAAGGAATGATACCACCAGTTGCATTTGGAGCAGGAATGTGAGATATCACATGTTAGATATTCCTGCCGCTTGTCCCCAGCCGCCCAACCTCACCTCTTCCTTTTTTTATTTTTTGTTTTTATTTTTTGAGACAGAGTCTTGCTCTGTCGCCCAGGCTAGAGTGCAGTGGCACAATCTCGGCTCACTATAACCTCCGGCTCCTGGGTTCAAGCGATTCTCCTGCCTCAGCCTCCCCAGTAGCTGGGATTACAGGTGTATGCCACCACGCCTGGCTAATTTTTGTATTTTTAGTAGAGACAGGGTTTCACCATGTTGGCCAGGATGGTCTCGAACTCCTGACCTCAAGTAATCTGCCCACTTTGGCTTCCCAAAGTGCTGGGATTACAGGTATGAGCCATCATGTCTGGCCTGATCATTGCCTTCCTCTTGTCAGAGCAATTAGACAGGACAAAGAAAGAAAAGGCATCCAAATCAGAAAGGAAGAAGTTAAGGCCGGGCGCGGTGACTCACGCCTGAAATCCCAGTCACCACGCCCGACCCACCTCTTCCTTTTGCCTTCCAGAAACTCAGCCACATCCCACTGTTCACCTGGCTCTCCTGCCCCTGGTCTTCCCTTGGCCTGGAATGCCCTGCTTCCTTTTCCACCTGGGAACTCCCACCTGTCCTGTTCTGAAGCTTCTCAGATTCCCTGTGCAGAGCCCTTTCAACCTGGTAGTTACCTGGCAATAGCAACGAATACCCCTTACTAACTAGTCCTTATCAATATTTACTGTAGGCTGGGAGCTGTGCCTGGACCATGAGGGACAGTCATTCAGTCACTCCTTGTGATACCTAGAGGAGGGACAAGCACTTGTCTCCACTTCCCAATGACAAAGCCAAGGCTGGGGTAGAGCCAGGATCAGAATCCAGGACTAATTGCCTCCCAAATGTATGTTCTCAATGAGTCTGATTCCTAAATCTTATGCTGTATTGTAATTATTATTGTTATTACTCTGAGACAGGGTCTCACTGTCTCCCAGGTTGGAGTGCAGTGGCATGATCATAGCTCACTGCAGCCTCGACTTCTGGGGCTTGAGTGATCCTCCCACCTCAGCCTCCTGAGTAGCTGGGACTACAGATGTGTGCCACTGCACCTAGTTAATTTTTGTTGTTGTTGTTTGAGATGGAGTCTCTATCTTTTTCTCTCTTTTTTTTTTTTTTTTTTTTTTTTTTTGAGACGGAGTCTCGCTCTGTCACCCAGGCTGGGGTGCAGTGGCGTGATCTCAGCTTACTGCAAGCTCCGCCTCCCGGGTTCACGCCATTCTCCTGCCTCAGCATCCCAAGTAGCTGGCACTACAGGCACCTGCCACAACACCCGGCTAATTTTTTGTATTTTTAGTAGACACGGGGTTTCACCGTGTTAGCCAGGATAGTCTCAATCTCCTGACCTCGTGATCCTCCCGCCTTGGCCTCCCAAAGTGCTGGGATTACAGATGTGAACCACTGCCCCCAGCCAAGATGGAGTCTCTTTCTGTCACTCAGGTTGGAGTGCAGTGGTGCAATCCTGGCTCACCGCAACCTCTGCCTCCCGGGTTCAAGCAATTCTCCTGCTTCAGCCTCCTGAGTAGCTGGGATTACAGGTGCCCACCACCATGCCCAGCTAATTTTTATATTTTTAGTAGAGAGGGGATTCACCATGTTGGCCAGGCTGGTCTCAAACTCCGGTTCACACCTGTAATCTCAGCACTTTGGGAGGCCAAGGTGGGAGGATCACTTGGGGTCAGCAGTGCACCTGGCTAATTTTAAATATTTATTTTTTGTAGAGACGGGGTCTTACCATGTTGCTCAGGCTAGCCTTGAATTTCTGGGCTCAAGTAACCCTCCCAAAGTGCTGAGATTACAGGCATCAACCACTATACTCAGGCTCTAATTATTTCCGTGTTGGTTTTTCCAGTGGACTCTGAGCTCTTATAACATGAAGTCTGAAATACATCCTTCACTGGATCCCAGAATGCCTCGGCTGAATAGGGCTCCCTCATCTGAGACTTGAATTTCCTACATGGAGATCTGTCATGGGGTGCTTGCATACCTGCCTTGGTGGGGCTCTTGCTGTCATCCGAGGTGGTCAGATATGTCTCTGGACAGCTTGATCTGCTTCCTTCTCCTTGGGCCTTTAACATCTAAGAGGCAGCCGTGACACTGAGACATACAAAAAGATCCTCTCAGCTGGGCACGGTGGCTCACACCTTTAATCCCAGCACTTTGGGAGGCTGAGGCCTGAGGTGGATCGCCTGAGGTTGGGAGTTTTGAGACCGCTGTGGCCCACACGGTGAAACCCCATCTCTATTAAATATGCAAAAACTTAGCCGGGCATGGTGGTGGGCACCTGTAATCCCAGCTACTCAGGAGGCTGAGGCAGGAGAATCGTGTGAACCTGGGAGGCGGAGGTTGCAGTGAGCTGAGATTGCACCACTGCACTCCAGCCTGGGCAACAGAGCGAGACTCTGTGTCCCTTCCCCCCACTTCACCTCCCCCCAAAAAAGATCCTCTTGACTTCTTTGATCTGCAGCATCCCCGTTTACCATCTGATTAGCAGTGCCCTCGGCTTCAGCTGCTATCTGTGCCTCCTGTTCCCGTCCCTGTTGAGCTGTTGAAAGCCTTCCCATCCGGAGATCAAAGGGCAAGGCACTCCACAGCTGCCACCTGTTTTCCTCCCCAGCCCCATCTGGGACCACACCCTTTCCAGGGCAGAAGTCTGCATGGACAGAAGTCTGTCTGACAATGGGCTCACTGTGCTCTTCTGACGGGGACCGCCACCCACCCTACACCTGGGCCCCCATCAGGGTCTGCCTGTTGCCACAAATCCAACCTCTCGGAAGTCCTTGTGAACCTTGAACTCCTGAATTTCCCAGCCAAGCCAGGTGAGATGCACGGGAGGCACCCTTCCCTCCCCAGACACCCCTCCTCTCGTCCCGTTCTTCCTGCCACCCCAGATCGAGTGAGTCAGAGGAAATGATTTCTGCTCTGCACTTGGCACCAAGTTGTCACCCTGTCACCTCTGGGTAAGTGGCTCCCCTGTGTCCAGTATTCTGGGACTGTGTGTGTGTGTTTGGTAATGAGGAAGCAGGATACCCCAGGGAGCAGTGACACCCCCAGTCTGCACACCTGAATCCAGCCCCCTGCACTTCCCACCCCAGTGCCCATTCGTCCTGGCACCCCACTGCCCTCTCCCCCCTGCATGACACCCCAGATATCCACCTGCTTCCTTTAGGAGGCTGGGACAAGAATGCAAGAAGGAAGTGAAGGAGGCTGGGCAAAGATGGTGGCCGTGAGAGTCTAAAGGAAGGGGTGGATTGGAGAGCGGCTCAGAAAGTGAACTCGGCGTGGTGGCATTGGTGCCACTCAGCAGAGCATGCTGCCTGGCACCATGACAAGGGCATAGGTTTCTTCCCAGGAAGATGTAGGGCCAGTTCTGCTCCATCGTGGCTTAGGAGTCTTGAGCAAGTCATTTAACTCTCTAAACCTCAGTTTTCTTTTTTTTTTCTTTTTGGAGATTGAGTCTTGCTCTGTTGCCCAGGCTGGGGTGCAGTGGCACAATCTCGGCTCACTGCAACCTCTGCCTATGGGTTCAGGCAATTCTCATGCCTCAGCCTCCAGAGTAGCTGGGATTACAGGCACCCGCCACCATGCCTGGCTAAGTTTTGTATTTTTAGTAGAGATGGGATTCACCATGTTGGCCAGGCTGGTCTCGAACTCCTGACCTCTGGTGATCTACTGCCTCAGCTGCCCAAAGTGCTAGGATCACAGGCATAAGTCACCATGCCCAGCCTGAACCTCAGTTTCCTTACTGGTGACATGGGGACAATAAGAGGATAAGATGAGTTCAGAGGAGCCATGTGGGGCTTTAGGGGAACAGCTGAAGGGATACTGGTCTAGTGGCATTTGATGGAGTCCCTCACTGAGGCTTGAGGCCTATTCCCTCCACCATTCTGGGAGGTGCACCGTCACACCCATCTTTCAGTAAATGAATTAAGCTTCACAGAGGCTAAACACCTTGCCTGGGGCCACCAAGTGAGCATATGGTTGGGACAAGGCTGAAACCCAGGAGTGTCTACCTCTAGGGTCATGCCATCCCCACGGTACTACACTGGGTCTTGAGCTGGGTGGGGCAGTTGAGGCTGTCTAATCTCCCTGGGCTTCCAGTTCCCAGCCACAAAGTGTGGGGACAGGTGAGACTCTAAAGGGTCTTCTTGTTCTGATTTTTTTTTTTTTTGAGATGGAGTCTCGCTCTGTTGCCCAGGCTGGAGTGCAATGGTGCAATCTTGTCTCACCGCAACCGCTGCCTCCTGGTTTTAAGCAATTCTCCTGCCTCAGCCTCCGGAGTAGCTGGAATTACAGGCATGCACCACCATACCTGGCTAATTTTGTATTTTTAGTAGAAACGGGGTTTCTCCATGTTGATTAGGCTAGTCTCGAACTCCTGACCTCAGGTGATCTGCCCGCCTCAGCCTCCCAAAGTGCTGGGATTACAGGCTTGAGCCCCTCCCTTGTTCTGATAATTTATTGGACATCAAGACCTCTCCCTACCTGCCCTGCCTGCCTCGATTATCTACTAGAACCCCTGGTACTCCAAGCCCCACAGCCCCTGTGGACTGTTTTTATCCATGAATGGTCCCCCTAACACATGCACTCAAGTTTGAAACCTAAGTGTTATCCTGGACAGTCCTTCCTTTTCCTCAACCAGTATGGCATCAGAGCTCAGCAAATGCAATCCTGAGTGATCCTCAAATCCATCCCCTTCTTTCCATCCTAACTGCCTCCACCTCTCCATCCTAGATTTCCTACCACAGCCTTCCCAACAGTTCTGTCACATGACTTACTGCAGCCAGAGTGATTTCTTTAAGGCTCCAACCTGACCAACTCACCCCTCTGCCTTGACTTCATCTGTGTGGCCTCCAGGGCTTGAAATACCCTTCTGTGCCCAGTTTCCTCCCTGCCAAGCCCCACTCCCCTTGGTCAGCCTAACTCAGCACAAGGGGCATCTCCTCCACGAGGTTTTCTCTGACTTCTGCTCTCCATTGTGGCCTCGGTAGACTTCCATCTGGACACTTATCACCTGTGTCATAAGTGCCTCTGTCTCTCAGGGCTAGTATGAGAGTTCTCCAAGGCAACACCTGTATATAGTTTTTCTTGGTATGCGTGGGATGGGGCATGTGGTATATAGCAGGGTTCGATGAGGTATGTATGTATGTATGTATGTATGGATGGATGGATGGATGGATGGATGAGTGGATGGATAGATGGGTGGGTGGGTGGGTGGGTGGATGGATGGATGGATGGATGGATGGATGGATGGAAGGGTGAATGGATGGATGGATAGGTGAATGGATGGATGGATGGGTGGGTGGATGGATGGATGGATTAATGAATGGATGGATGGATAGATGAGTGGATGGATGGGTGGATGGATGGGTGGATGGATGGATGGGTGGAGATGTGGATGCATGGGTGGGTAGGTGGATGGGTGGATAGGTAGATGGATGATGGCAGGATGAATGGGCGGATGGATAATAAGTGGTTGGATAAATGGATGGATGGATGATGGATAGATGGGTGAATGCATGGGTGGATGAGTGGGTGGATGGGCGGGTGGGTGGGTGGATGGATGGATGGATGGATGGATGAGTGAGCAGATGAATTAATGGGTAGGTGGATGGATGGATACCTGAAAAGCCTCCCTTGGGGCTGAATTCCTGTAGCTTAAGGGTCTGGTTCCTGCTAGATGGTGAAGACCTGCATGTGCACTGCCGGGCACAGTAGCTCACGCCTGTAATCCCAGCATTTGGGAGGCCAAGGCAGGCAGATCACCCGAGGTCAGAAGTTCGAGACCAGTCTGGCCAACATAGTGAAACCCCGTCTCCACTAAAAGCACAAAAAAATTAGCTGGCGTGGTGGCATGCACCTGTAATCCCAGCTACTTGGGAGGCAGAGGCAGAGGAATTGCCTGAACCAGGGAGGTGGAGGTTGCAGTGAGCCGAGATTGTGCCATTGCACTACTGCCTGGATGACAGAGCAAGATTCCGTCTGAAAAAAAAAGAAGAAGGAAGAAGAAGGAAGAAGGAAGAAGGAAGAAGAAGGAGAAGGAGAAGGAGAAGGAGAAGGAGAAGGAGAAGGAGAAGAAGAAGAAGAAGAAGAAGAAGAAGAAGAAGAAGAAGAAGAAGAAGAAGAAGAAGAAGAAGAAGAAGAAAGAAGAAGAAGAAGAAGAAGAAGAAGAAGAAGAAGAAGAAGAAGAAGAAGAAGAAGAAGAAGAAGAAGAAGAAGAAGAAGAAAGAAGTTGTTGTTTACTAAAAGCCCTTACATCCGTAACTTTCTAGGATTCTAGAATCACATGAGACCATGGGTAAAAGGTGGCCTCATCCTCTCCACCCCCAACATTTCATAGATGAGGAAATCAAAGCTTGGGAGGAGTGAACAAGTTGCCCAAGCTCATACAGCCAATGTTTAGCAGATCGGGGACTAAAATATGTCACTACACCATAGCCTATGGTGTGACCTAAAATTCAGTTTCAGACCTTAATAAGAAGACACAGGATTTTTTTTTCTTTCTGTCTTTCTCTCTCTGTGTATGTGTGTGTGTGGTCTACTTTTACCCTAATTAGGGCCATCAGATCCAGTGCCCCCCCGCCCCCATTCTCAGGTATTTACAGTTATTTATTGTCAGAGATGACAGACCCCTTCTTTTATTTATTTATTGAGAGATGGGGTCATGTTATGTTACCCAGGCTAGTCTTGAACTCCTGGGTTCAAACGATCCTCTTGCTTCAGTCTCCCAAATAGCTGGGACTACAGGCATGCACCACAGTACCTGGCTAATTTTTTGTTTATTTTTTGTAGAGTCGAGGTTTCACTATGTTGCCCAGGCTGGTCTTGAACACCTGAGCTCAAGCAATCCACCTGCCTCAGCCTCCCAAAGTGCTGGGATTACAGATGTGAGCCGCATCGCCCAGCCTACTAATATATATATATATATATATATCTCTTATATATTTATTTTATATATGTATAATATGTATTATATATTATATATAATTCTGTATTCTATATTTATATAGAATATTATATAGTATATATTTATATATAATATTATATATAATATATATTTTATATATAATTATATATATATTTTATATATATATATATATATTTTTTTTGGAGACGGAATTTCGCTCTTGTTGCCCAGTCTGGAGTGCAATGGCGCGATCTCCACTTACCACAACCTCCGCCTCCCGGGTTCAAGCAATTCTTGTGCCTCAGCCTCCCGACTAGCTGGGATTGTAGGCATGCGCCACCATGCCCGGCTAGTTTTGTATTAGTAGAGATGGGGTTTCTCCATGTTGGTCTGGCTGATCCCGAACTCCTGACCTCAGGTGATCCACCCGCCTTGGCCTCCCAAAGTGCTGGGTTTACAGGCATGAGCCACCATGCCCAGCCCTCATATTTTTTACCTTAGGGAAATCTTGTATTACTATAATATATATAACTTTATATATACATATAAAGTTCCTTAAAGTCCCTTATTAAAGGGGGTGACCATAACAAAACATTTCAATAAAATGAGAAATGTTCCTTCTTGCATCACCGCTGGTGGTCCTACACTTGGGGAGAGGCCACTGTAGCCAACACCCTACTTCTCAGATGGAGAAACTGAGGCCAAGAGAGGGACAGGGTCTGCGCTGGAGCCATCAGGGGTTCTAAGAGCCTCACACTGCTGTGGGTCACTTCCCACCCACCCTCCACGCTCCTCCACACATGCTCTTTCTGCCCCTGCCAGGTTCCCACTTCTACTGTTTCCATCTTCCTCTTTCTAATTTTTTTTTTTTTTTTTTTGAGGCGGAGTCTTCACTCTGTCGCCCAGGCTGGAGTGCAGTGGCACCATCTCGGCTCACTGCAAGCTCCGCCTCCCGGGTTCGCGCCATTCTCCTGCCTCAGCCTCCCGAGTAGCTGGGACTACAGGCGCCCGCCACCACGCCCGGCTAATTTTTTGTATTTTAGTAGAGACGAGGTTTCACCGTGTTAGCCAGGATGGTCTCGATCTCCTGACCTCGTGATCCGCCCGCCTCAGCCTCCCAAAGTGCAGGGATTACAGGCTTGAGCCACCGAGCCCGGCCCTAATTTTTTTTTTTTAAGAGTCTGGGTCTTACCATGTTGCCCAGGCTGGACTTGAACTCCTGAGCTCAAGCAATCTTCCCACCTCGGCCTCCCAAAGTGCTGGGATTACAGGTGTGAGCCATTGCACCTGGCTTTCTCTTTCTCTTTTTACCTATCCTCTTCCTTTCCTTTCCTTTTTTTTTTTTTTTTTTTTTTTTGAGATAGAGTCTGGCTCTGTCACCCAGGCTAGAGTGCAGTGGCGCGATCTTGGCTCACTGCAACCTCTGCCTCCCGGGTTCAAGCGATTTTCCTGCTTCAGCCTCCCAAGTAGCCAGGACTACAGGTGCGTGCCACCATGCCCAGCTAATTTTTGTATTTTTAGTAGAGATGGGGTTTCACCATGTTGTCCAGGCTGGTCTCGAACTCCTGGCCTCAGGTGATCCTCCTGCCTTGGTCTCCCAAAGTGCTGGGATCACAGACCTGAGCCACTGCACTTGGCTTTCTAGTTCTCTTTTTACCTATCCACTCCCTTTCTAGTCGGCTTTCCTAAGACCTCCTCCTCCCTCTCTTTATGTCTCTGGCTGCTGGATTCCACCACCTCAAGTGGGAAGGATGCAGTTTCCCGTTTCGGGAGCTAATTGGTCCTGTGATGGTGTCTGCTCACGTATCCTTGTAAGGTATCAGCTCTTCCCTCGTAAAACAGGGTTGGTAATCCCTGCCTTAACAATTTCCCTGTATAGAGTATAAAGATTGGGTGTTTCGGTTGGGCGAGGTGGCTCATGCCGGTCATCCCAGCACTTTGGGAGGCTGAGGCGGGTGGATCACTTGAGGTTAGGAGTTTGAGACTAGTTCAGCCAACATGATGAAACCCCGCCTCCACTAAAAACATAAAAATTAGCCAGGTGTGGTGGTGGGCACCTGTAATCCCAGCTACTCGGGAGGCTGATGCAGGAGAATCGCTTGAACCTGGGGGGAGGAGGTTGTAGTGAGCCAAGATCGTGCCACTGCACTGCAGCCTGGATGACAAAGAGAGACTGTGTCTCAAAACAAAAGCAACAACAACAACAACAACAAAATACTGGGTGTTTTGTCCCGGTGTGGTGGCTCATGCCTATAATCCCAGTGCTTTGGGAGGCCGAGGCGGATGAAACACTTGAGGTCCGGAGTTTGAGATCAGCCTGGCCAACATGGTGAAATTCCATCTCTACTAAAAATACAAAAATTAGCCGGGCATGGTGGCAGGTGCCTATAATCCCAGCTACTCAGAAGACTGAGGCACGAGAATTGCTTGAACCCAGGAGGCCGAGGCTGCAGTGAGCCGAGATCAGGCCATTCCACTGCAGCCTGGGTGACAAAGCGGAAAAAAAAAAAAAAAAAGATTGGGTATTTTGTGTTTTTTAAGGCCTTGGAAAAGCCCTTAAAGGGTATTACTAATCTGGACTCAAGCACCCCACCCCACACAGTCCCACCCAATGACCTTCTGCTCACCCACTCTTGTTGCAACATGGGGATAGTGGGCATCCCCGCCCTGTTTACCCCATACTCACTCTTCTCCTGAGTGCTGCCTCTGCCTGGCCATCCTTTCTCCCTCACTTCCTCCCCTCCACACACCACACTCCCAGCACCCACTGAAAGAAAATTCAGGCAGTCACCTGGCATCCCCTCTGAATCACTGGGGAGCAAAAATTAGAAGAGCTGTCATAAGACGTCATGATGAGCTGGGCACAATGGCTCATGCCTGTAATTCCAGCGCTTTGGGAGGTCAAGGTGGGAGGATTGCTTGAATCCAGGAGTTGGAGACCAGCCTGGGCAACATAGGGGTACCCCATCTCTACCAAAAATTTAAAAACGTAGCTGGGTGTGGTGGCCTGCATCTGTAGTCCCAGCTACTCAGGAGGCTGAGGCAGGAGGATTGCTTGAGCCCAGGAGTTGGAAGCTGCAATGAGCTATGATCATGCCACTGCACTCCAGCCTGGGCAACAGAGTGTGACCTTGTCTCAAAAGAATTTTTTTTTTTTTTGCCAGGCACAGTGGCTCACGCCTGTAATCCCAGAACTTTGGGAGGCTGAGGTGGGTGGATTACCTGAGGTCAGGAGTTCGAGACCAGCCTGACCAACATGGTGAAACCCCGTCTCTACTAAAAATACAACAATTCGCAAGACATGATGGCGGGTGCCTGTAATCTCAGCTACTGGGGTGGCTGAGGCGGGAGAATCACTTGAACCTCGGAGGTGGAGGTTGCAGTGAGCCAAGATCGCGCCACTGCACTCCAGCCTGGGCGACAGAGATAGACTTCGTATAAAAAAAAATAATAAAAATAAATAAATACATAAATAAATACATTTTTAAAGACAAAAGCCTCTGCATGTATAAAGGGCCTTCCCACGACTTTTCTCACTTAATCCTCTCTAATTGCTCTGCCAGCAGAGGATAATTATTGTCAGCTGATGGGAAGGTAAAGGCAGATAGGGACAGGTGCCAGGCTAATGAAGCCCTGAGTTGGGCTCTCGGCACTTTTCACTCTGTAAGCACAGGCAGTGAGATCGGGTGCTTCAGTCTTGCCTCCATCAGGGGACCCGCCTGCTGACTTTCCCTGTGTATACACTGACCCCAGTTGTGCTCTGTGAGCAAAACCCACAGAGGAGTCTCTGGTCCAGAGGAAACTGTCTCAGAGTTGATCCATCATCTATCCATTCTGCAAACGCTGGCCATGGCACAGGTGATTTGCTTGGCACTTGGTGGGTATAGAAATTGATCTCAAGGTGTTCAGGTCAAGCATGAGACTGAGACACAGACACCCAGCTGGCCACCAAGTGATGAGTACCACTGTGCTCCCACTATGCCACTGTGTGGGTCCTGCATTGGTGTGTGCCCTGGAATCCCAGAGCGGGAAGTTGGAGAAGGGGAATGGAGAGAACCGTAGGGAGGGTTTGGGTATAGGAGTGTGGGAGACCGCATAAATGTTTCTTACGATTAGGAATAATTGAATCCTGTCAGTAACAAGATGAACCTCTGATCAATTAAGCAGCTGACCAGTCGTTACCTCCTCCTCCTTGCTCTTGTTACCCAATAAATATAAAGGGCTGTAGAGGCTCAGGGGCTGCTTTTGCTCAGTAGCATCAGGGAGCTCTCTTCTCCCCTTGCTGCCTTTCCTTAAAACAGTTTCTTTTGTTTTTTTGTTATCATTTCTACATGGGTCCCTTTGTTCAGTCTTGTAATGACGGTTTCAAGCAGTAACAGTAGTAACTGCTGGAGAAAGGGTCTCAAGTAGTAACCGTGGCAGTCAGCCACATGGGAGTAGTGGGTGAAGGGAGTCTCTGAGCATGAGGTCCTGACCTGGGATCCTGGAATGCGGGGGTGGAGTGAGGTGGGAGCCATGTCCCACTCTGTCTCACAAAGTTGCCTCAGTCCCTTACAACTGAACTGGACGTTATGACTTACAGGCTTCCGCATAGTTGCCGGTGCCGTCCGTCCTCCAACCTCAGTGCAGCTGTCAGCTATGAGTCCCTCCTGGACTTTCCTCCTGGCACAATTGGCCAGTTTTCCTGTGGTTTTGTTTGTTTTCTTTTTCTTTTTTTTTTTTTTTTTTGTAAAGATGGGGTTTTGCTATGTTGAGCAGGCTGGTCTTGAACTCCTGGGCTCAAATAATCCTCCCACCTTAGCCTCCCAAAGTGCTGGAATGACAGACGTGAGCCACCTCCTCACCCAGCCTTGTTCTTTTTTAAGAGACAGGGTTATGCTCTGTCACCCAGGCTGGAGTTCAGTGGTGCTCTCCCAGCTCGCTGTAGCCTCAAACTCCTAGGCTCAAGCGATCCTCCTGCCTCAGCCTCCCCAGTAGCTAGGACTACAGGCACATACCACCATGCCTGGCTAATTTTTCTATTTCTTTTGGAGACAGGGTCTTGCTATGTTGCCCCGGCTGGTCCCAAACTCCTGGCCTCAATCAATCCTCCTGCCTCAGCCTCCTAAAGTGCTGGGATTACAGGCATGAGCCACGGCTCCTGGCCCCTTGTTTCTCCTGTGTTTCCCTTCCTCCCACCTACCCCCACACACCTTGTTCTGGGTCCAGGTCCCCAAAGCAGACCCTGAGACGGGGATTCATGGGCTTGTGGTTTATTAAGAGATACTTCCACGAGAGACCATCAGGGGACTGGGAATCTGGTCAGGGGGAAGGGGCCAAGCAAAGTCCTGCTGCACAGAGGGTTACAGATTTGACCCAGCTGGAAACTCAGGAAACAGGGTTGGTCATGCTGGACCTGGAGTCAGCATCCCTCTGGCAGGCACTGGCCACCCCAGAGGATGTGCTTTTCCAGGCACTTCCTACTTCCCTAGAGCCTTGGTGACTAAGTGGCTCCGGCAACTTGAAGGTGCAGGTGATGGCTGTTGGGACTTCAAGGCCACCAAGAGCTGATGGAAAGCGGCCCTGAGAGCATCTGCTTTGCTCTGTCAGGACCTGTCATGGATGGATGGATGGATTGATTGATTGATTGATTGATTGATTGATTGTAAGACAGGGTGTTGCTCTGTTGCCCAGCCTGGAGAGGCCGTGGTGTGATCACAGCTCACTGCAGCCTTGAACTCCTGGGTTCAATTCATCCTTCTAAGGGAGGAGACCACCCCTCATATCGTCTTATGCCCAATTTCTGCCTCCAATGAAAGAAGAAGTAAAAACTAAAAGGGAGAAATGAAATCCACAGGCAGCCAGCCTGGCGCGGCACCCTGGGCTGGTAGTTAAAGATAGACCCCTGACCTCATCGGTTGTGTTATCTATAGATTACAGACATTGTATAGAAATGCACTGTGAAAATCTCTATCTTGTTTTGTTCCGATCTAATTACCGGCGCATGCAGCCCCCAGTCACGTACCCCCTGCTTGCTCAATCAATCACGACCCTCTCACGTGCACCCCCTTAGAGTTGTGAGCCCTTAAAAGGGACAGGAATTGCTCACTCAGGGGGCTCAGCACTTGAGACAGGAGTCTTGCCAATGCCCCTGGCCGAATAAACCCCTTCCTTCTTTAACTCGGTGTCAGAAGTTTTGTCTGCAGCTCGTCCTGCTACACACTTCCACCTCAGCCTCCCCAAGAGTGAGACTACAAGCCTGCACCACCACGCCTGGCTAATTTTTTTATTTTTTGTAGAGACAGGGTCTTGCTATGTTGCCCAGGCTGGTCTCAAACTCCTGGCCTCAAATGATGCTCCCACTTGAACCTTCCAAAGTGCAGGGATTATAAGCATGAGACACCGAGCCCAGCTGACCTCTCATTGACTGTTACACACCCTTGATCACAAATCTGTCTCCCCATTAGAATCCTCCCAGTGCCTGGCACAGAGCACATGCCTAACAAAGAATCGGGTGAATGAATGAAAGCATGAATGAATGGAAGGGAGAAGATAGGGATGACTCTGCCCATTTTCAGCTGAACTAACTGAGGCTCAGGGAGGTGAGTGATTTATCCAGGATCCCACAGGGTGTAGCCAACACAGGTAGGGTCCCATGGGCCTTCTGACAATGCATCCAACACCTTTGAACTTGGCCGAGGTGGAGTGATGCCCCCTCCCCCAGCTCTTTTGTTCGGAGCCCAAAATAACCCTTGACTCAGCTGGGCAACAACGGGACAACAACTTCCTCTTTCCAGACCACAGGCCTCAGGATTTTCAAGGAAGCGTGGAGGAGGCTTGGGGGCGTGTTTCCTTCTAGTTGCCCCATAAAAGGCAGAGGGAGGGAGTTTGGGGTGCTCTGCAAGGACCCAAGCTTTTTATCCCCAGGTCCTTTCCTCCCGCACGTTGGCTTTGAGCCCCGAGCTGGTGCTTCTGCTCTCTGGGACATGGCAGGCCCAATGACCATCATAACCAGCCTTCTGTTCCTTGGTGTCTGTGCCCACCACATCATCCCTACGGGTAAGACCTCGGGCAGGATGCAGTTCCAAGGGCATGGCTGGGATGGCACAGTGGAGGGTGCAGGACTGACCAGCCTGGGGCTGGAGGAAAGCGCTGGGGAAAGGGCAGCCCAGTGAATGGACTGGTGGTGTTTGGTGCAGGGTTCAAGCTCCAGCTCTGAGGCCCAGAGCCGAGGGGAGGCTGGGAAAAGACGTGGCTTCTCTCTCTCTCCTCGTCTAGGCTCTGTGGTCATCCCCTCTTCCTGCTGCATGGCATTTCTTTCCAAGAGAATTCCTGAGAACCGAGTGGTCAGCTACCAGTTGTCCAACAGGAGCACGTGCCTCAATGTGGGAGTGATGTGGGTATCCTTCATGGGCATGTGGCAGGAGAGGGGCTGGGGCAGGTACAACTCCAGTGTCCCTGAGAAGCAAGGTCAGCCGGCCCTGGCTCTGTGCATCCCTGGGGAAGTCACCTCCCCTCTCTGGTCCTCAACTTCCTTGCCCATAAAACTAGAAGGAGGATATCTTTATTTTTTTATTTCTTTTATTTCTTTTTTTTTTGGCGGGGGGAGATAGGGTCTTGCTCTGTCACCCAAGCTGAAGTGCAGTGGCATGATCATAGCTCATTGCATTGCAGCCTCAACCTCCTGGGCTCAAGTGATCCTCCCATCTCAGCCTCCCAAAGTGCTAGGATTACAGCCATGAACCACCACACCCAGCCAGAAGGATTTTTTTTTTTTTTTTTTTTTTTTTTTTTTTGAGACGGAGTCTCACTCACACCCAGGCTGGAATGCAGTGGTGCGATCTTGGCTCACTGCAACCTCCACCTCCCGGGTTCAAGCAATTCTCATGCCTCAGCCTCCCGAGTAGCTGGGATTACAGGTGCGCACCGCCACGCCTGGCTAAGTTTTGTATTTTTAGTAGAGACAGGGTTTCACCATGTTGACCAGGCTGGTCTCAAACTTCTGACCTCAAGTGCTCTGCCCATCTCGACCTTCCAAAGTGTTGGGATTACAGGCGTGAGCCACCAGGAGAAGGATTTAGATTCAGTATCTACTGAGCACCAAATATACAATGAGGCACCATTCGGGGGCACAGGACAATGTCTTATCTAATTCTCTCAACAATTCTATGGGGTAGGGATGGTTGTTCCCATTTACAGAGGACAACTGAGGCTCAGGAAGGTGACTTGCTCAAGGTCACATGGGTCGACATGTGTCTGTCCTCCAAATAGCTTCATAGGTAGTAACTGTGAACTCATTTTGTAAACAGAGGCATGAAGTAGAAATACAATGATAAGGCCAGGTGCAGTGGCTCACATCTGTAATCTCAGTGCTTTGGAAGGCTGACCTAGGAGGGTTGCTTAAGGCCAGGAGTTTAAGACCAGCCTAGGCAATATAATGAGACTCCGTTTCTGCAAAAAAAAAAAAAAAAAAAAAAGCTGGGCATGGTGGCATGTTCCTGTAGTCCCAGCTACTCAGGAGACTAAGGTGGGAGGACCGCTTGAGCCTGGGAAGTTGAGGCTGCAGTGAGCTGTGATCGCCACTGCATTGCAGCCTGGACGACAGAGTGAGACCGTGTCAAAAAATGAAGATGGCATCATCTCAGCAACTTGCGAGGAGGCCTTACTGTCTCTGGGCGTCCACATCCTCCCCACCATGAAGTTGAGTGGCCCAAGGTCCCTGTCGACCTCAGCTAATCCCCTGTCCCTTTCTTCCACAGCTTCACCACCAAGAAGGGCCAGCAGTTCTGTGGCGACCCCAAGCAGGCGTGGGTCCAGAGGTACATGAAGAACCTGGATGCCAAGCAGAAGAAGGCTTCCCCTAGGGCCAGGGCAGTGGGTGTCAAGGGCCCCGTCCAGAGATATCCTGGCAACCAAACCACCCACTAATCACCGCCCAGCCCTCCAGCCCTGAGTCTGGGCCTGGGCTGCTTGGCGGGCTGCTCGGGGTCTGGGGAAGCCATAGTGAAGGGGGGAAGAGCTAATTTTCCTGTTTCTTAGCAACACTCTCCAGGGATGTGTCTCTTCTATGAAAAACTCGAGGGAGCAGGTGATGTGGTCCCCGGGAGCTGAGCAATGGCTCCAAGCCTCCAAAGCTCCTTGCCTTTCTGGAGCTGGGTGAGAAGATCCCAGAAGGAGAGCAGTGGCAACTCTTTGCCCTTCTCCTCCTGACCGGGTTCTGATGCTTTTTTTTTTTTTTCTTCCCGAGACAGAGTCTCGCTCTGTCACCCAGGCTGGAGTGCAGTGGCACAATCTCGGCTCACTGCAACCTCCGCCTCCCAGGTTCAAGTGATTCTCGTGCCTCAGCCTCCCAAGTACCTGGGACTACACGTGTGCGCAACCACGCCCAACTAATTTTTGTATTTTTAGTAGAGATGAGGTTTCACCATGTTGGCCAGGCTGGTCTCAAACTCCTGGCCTCAAGTGATCCACCTGCCTCAGCCTCCCAAAATGCTGGGATTACAGGTGTGAGCCACCGCACCCAGCCTACTCAAACTTTTATGTTGAAAAAAAAAAAAAAAGTAAAGCATAGTGGTTTTTTTTTTGTTTTTTTTTGTTTTTTTTTTGAGACGGAGTCTCGCTTTGTCACCCAGGCTGGAGTGCAGTGGCCAGATCTCAGCTCACTGCAAGCTCCGCCTCCCGGGTTTACTCCATTCTCCTGCCTCAGCCTCCCGAGTAGCTGGGACTACAGGCACCCGCCACCTCACCCAGCTAGTTTTTTGTATTTTTTAGTAGAGACGGGGTTTCACCGTGTTAGCCAGGATGGTCTTGATCTCCTGACCTCATGATCCGCCCGTCTCGGCCTCCCAAAGTGCTGGGATTATGGGCTTGAGCCACCGCCCCCGGCCAGTTTTTTTTTTTTTTTTAAAGAAATGAACGTGGAGGACCAGGGTGAAGGGCCAGTCTGGGTAGTTTAATCTTTTGGTGAAGATATGACTTTAAGGAGATTCCCTGCTTTGCTCCAGTTTGCTCCATGCTGTCTTGGGGCCAAGGGCCTGTTCTGCCTTTAAATCTGGGCTCACCCAACATTTTGGTGAAGGGAAGATGGGGTGGGGGGATAAGGGGGAGAAAAGACCCTAGCTTTTTTTTTTTTTCTATGCATGAGATACTGTGTGGGTTTATCAAGAGTGTAGACAAAGTTGCTGTTCTCAAATAATAGTCCAAATAAAATGAGATTTTTTTCTTCGAAGGTTGTTGTGTCTTGCGTGTTCTGTTTTTTTTCTTTTGTTTTTGTGATGGAGTCTCACTCTTGCCGCCCCAGGCTGGAGTGCAATGGTGCGATCTCAGCTCACTGCAACCTCCACCTCCCAGGTTCAAGCAATTCTTCTGCCTCAGCCTCCTGAGTAGCTGGGGCTACAGGTGTCTGCCACCACGCCCAGCTAAGTTTTTGTATTTTTAGTGGAGACAGAGTTTCACCATGTTGTCAGGCTGGTCTCGAATTCCTGACCTCAGGTGATCCACCTGCCTCAGCCTCCCAAAGTGCTGGGATTACAGGTGTGAGTCACTGCGCCCAGCATTGTATATTTTTGACTCTCCTGGAGTGGGTAGGGTTGGGCTGTGACCAACGGTGTATGTGCCCAGAAAGCATCCCAGGCTGCCTCTCCAACACTGGAGGGGAAGAAGACAGCCGGAGCCCAAGGCATCTGGGAGTGACCTTGGCCTGCCGCTGGGAGTCCTGTTATTGACTTTGAAAATACACATGCACAGCTAGGTTCAATTAAATAATTTAGGCGGATCACGAGGTCAGGAGATCGAGACCATCCTGGCTAACATGGTGAAACCCCGTCTCTACTAAAAATACAAAAAACTAGCCGGGCGTGGTGGCGGGCGCCTGTAGTCCCAGCTACTCGGAGGCTGAGGCAGGAGAATGGCCTGAACCTGGGAGGCGGAGCTTGCAGTGAGCCGAGATCGTGCCACTGCACTCCAGCCTGGGTGACACAGCGCGAGACTCCGTCTCAAAAAAAAAAAAATAAAAAAATAAATAAATAAATAAATAATTTAAAAAATTTTTGAGACAGGGTCTCACTCTGTTGCCCAGACTGGAGTGCAGTGGTGCAATCATAGCTCATTGCAGCCACGAAATTCTGGACTCAGGCAATCCTCCCACCTCAGCTTCTCTAAGCAGCTGGGACTACAGGTGTGTACCACCACACCTGGCTAATCTTTTAATTTTCTTTATGTTGCCCAGGCTGGCCTAGAACTCCTGGCCTCAAGCAGTTCTTCCACCTTGGCCTCCCAAAACACTGAGATTAAAGGTGTAAGCCATTGCACTTGGCCCCAAACTAATTTTTTTTTTTTTTTTTTTTATGGAGTTTCACTGTTATTGCCCAGGCTGCAGCACAATGGCGTGATCTTGGCTCACTGCAACTTCCACCTCCCAGATTCAGGCGATTCTCTTGCCTCGGCCTCCCAGGTAGCTGAGATTACAGGCACCTGCCACCATGCCCAGGTCAGGCTGGGTATTAGGAGGCTAAAAAATGATACACGATGATGTTTTGCTTCAAAGAATTAGAATTATAACATGAACACACTCACAGATCAAGAGCACTGTGGGTTCAATGCCAATTCTGCTTTACAAGTTGCATGACCTTGAAAGAGAAAAACTCTTTTTCTATGCCCACAACAGTTTTGACACCAAATATGTAAGTTTTCCACACGGTGTAGCTTTCTAATTCTCTGGCTGGGTGTAGTGGCTCATGCCTGTAATCTCAGCACTTTAGGAGGCCAAGGCAGGAAGATCTTGTGAGCCCAGCAGTTCAAGACCAGCCTGGGTAATATAGGGAGATCCTTTCTTTACCCAAAACAAAAAAAATTATTTTTATTTATTTTTCAGACAGAGTCTTGCTCTGTCTCCTAGGCTGGAGTGCAGTGGTACCATTTCGGCTCACTGCAACCTCCACCTCCCAGGTTCAAGTGATTCTCCTGTCTCAGCTGAGTAGCCGGAACAACAGGCATGTGCCACCACGTCCAGCTAATTTGTGTATTTTCAGTAGAGATGGGGTTTTACCATGTTGGCCAGGCTGGTCTCGAACTCCTGACCTCAAGTGATCCGCCCATCTCGGCCTCTCAAAGTGCTGGGATTACAGATGTGAGCCACTGTGCCTGGCCTACAAACAATTTAAAAAGTAGCTGGGTGTGGTGGTACAAGCCTGTAGTCTCAGCTACTTTGGAGGCTGAGATGAGAGGATTGCTTGAGCCCAGGAGGTTAAGGCCCCAGTGAGCCTGCACTCCAGCCTGGGCAACAGAGCAAGACTTTGTCTCAAAAAAAAAAAAAAAAAAGGCGCATGATCAGTGGGGCATGGTGGCTCATGCCTGTAATCCTGGCACTTTGGGAGGCTGAGGCAGGCAGATTGCTCGAGCCTGGGAGTTTGAGATCAGCCTGGGAAACATGGCGAAGCCTCGTCTCCACAAAAATAAAAATAAAATAAAAAATTAAAATACAAAGTGCATGATTTAGTAGAGGACAATCAGAGCTCAAACCACTGGAAAGTGGCATGAGACCCTGTCATGCAGAAAACTTGCGATTGTCTAGAAGAACATTCTCCCAAGCTGGGAAAGAGCCGAGACCAGAGAACTCAGACAAGTCCAGCATGGCGAGTAGGTGAGTGTATGCGGATTTACATACAAGGACTCCTAGCTAGCAGCAGGACAACTTCAGAGACCCGCCCTGCTACCCATCTCTATGCTGCTTTGAAGCTAATTTTCTGGCTCTTTTTTTTTTTTTTTTTTTTTTGAGACGGAGTCTTGCTCTGTCACCCAGGCTGGAGTGCAGTGGCCGGATCTCGGCTCACTGCAAGCTCCGCCTCCCGGGTTCACGCCATTCTCCTGCCTCAGCCTCCCGAGTAGCTGGGACTACAGGCACCCGCCACCTCGCCCGGCTAGTTTTTTGTAATTTTTAGTAGAGACGGGGTTTCACCGTGTTAGCCAGGATGGTCTCGATCTCCTGACCTCGTGATCCGCCCGTCTCGGCCTCCCAAAGTGCTGGGATTACAGGCTTGAGTCACCGCGCCCGGCTTTTCTGGCTCTTTGCCTATTGTATGCAATGAGACTATTTGCCTTGGCTATGTTCCTGGATCCGCTCTGGGACGTTTGGGTTCTCCGCGACACCTGCCCCTTGGCTCGGCACCATGGCCTGGGAGGTGAGGTTTAAGCAGCAGACATACAAGGGGTCCCGATCCAGACCCCAAGAGAGGGTTCTTGGATCTCACACAAGAAGGAATTCAGGGCGAGTCCATAGAGTAAAGTGAAAGCAAGTTTATTAAGACAGCAGAGGAATAAAAGAATAGCTACGCCATAGACAGAGCAGCACTGAGGGACACTGGCTGCCCATTTTTTATGGTTATTTCTTGATGATATGCTAAGCAAGGGGTGGACTATTCACGCCTACCCTTTTTAGACCATATAGGGTAACTTCCTGATGTTGCCGTGGCATTTGTAAACTGTCATGGCACTGGTGGGAGTGTAGCAGTGAGGACGACCAGAGGTCACTCTCATCGCCATCTTGGTTGTGGTTGATTTTGGCCAGCTTCTTTAGTGCAACCTGTTTTATCAGCAAGGTCTTTTATGACCTGTATCTTGTGCCGACCTCCTGTCTCATCCTGTGATTTAGAATGCCTTAACCATCTGGGAATGCACACATTTTACCTCATTTTACCTAGGCCATATTTAAGATGGAGTTGCTCTGGTTCACACGCTTCTGACATATATACCTTTTTTTTTTTTTTTTTTGAGATGGAGTCTTGCTCTGTTGCCCAGACTGGAGTGCAGTGGGGCAATCTCAGCTCACTGCAGCCTCCGCCTCCCAGGTTCAAGCTATTCTCTGCCTTACCCTCCTGAGTAGCTGGGATTACAGGTGTGCGCCACCACACCCAGCTAATTTTTGTATTTTTAGTAGAGAGAGGATTTCACTATATTGGCCAGGCTGGTCTCAAACTCCTAGCCTCAAATGATCCATCCACCTCAGCCTCCCAAAGTGCTGGGATTACAGGCATGAGCCACCATGTGTGGCCAACATATACCCTTAAGTAACCTGGTGGGGATCCATCAACCTACAGATCCATCCCCCTTGGAAGTACACACCCACTCCATCAGTCTTTGCCAGCTGTATGTGAGGGGTGGGCTTTCAGCAAGTGGGAGCAAAGTAAGTTCCATGGTTCAAAAAAAGCCCCAAGGCACAGAGAGCCACATACTGGCAGCCAGGAGTCCGCAGAGCACCACAGAGGCCTAGTAGTAGGCATTGCAAATGCAGTAGCTACTAAAGTTATTGTAAGTCTAATGCAAAGCAGAATAAGTAGCAATGCAAAACAATACACAGCAGGGGACATTCTGATGGGAAGAAGGAGCCTGCAGAACCAACTTTGCAGAGTTGGTACCTGAATGGTGACTGGGATTCCACCCGGAGAGAAAGCATGTTCCTAAGGAGGGAGGAGAGCCAGAGCATTCAGGGATGAGACTGAAATACAGACAGTGTCCCAACTACATGAGACCACAGGACTCTCACCACAGCCTCTGCAGCATTCATCCTGGAGAGTCTATGCTTGGTCCATAGTGTAACCACCCAATGCATTTATTTTGCCCAATGCCCAGGTAAAGCCAATTTATCAAGACAGGGGAATTGCAACAGAGAAGTTTAATTCATGCAGAGCTGGCTGTACAGGAGATCGGAATGCTATTATTACTCAGCCTCCCCAAAAGTTCAGAGACTAGGGTTTTTCAAGGGTAGTTTGATAGGCAGGGGGCTAGGGAATGGGAGCTGCTGATTGGTTGGGGATGCAATCATAGGGGTGTGGAAAATGGTCCTTTTACATTGAGTCCACTTCTGGGTAGAGTCACAGAGGAGTCACTGGTCTGGGTGGAATCATCCAACAGTCAGAAATGCAAAAGTCTGAAAATACATCTTTTTTTTTTTTTTTTGAGATGTGTCTTGCTCTGTCCCCCAGGCTGGAGTGCAGTGGCGTGATCTCGGCTCACTGCAAGCTCCGCCTCCTGGGTTCATGCCATTCTCCTGCCTCAGCCTCCCGAGTAGCTGGGAATACAGGTGCCCGCCACCACACCCAGCTAATTTTTTGTATTTTTTAGTAGAGACGGGTTTTGACCGTGTTAGCCAGGATGGTCTCTATCTCCTTACCTCATGATCCACCCGCCTTGGCCTCCCAAAGTGCTGGAATTACAGTTGTGAGCCACTGTGCCCAGTCCAAAAACACATCTTAAAAGGCCTATCATAGGCCAGGGGCAGTGGCTCTCGCCTATAATGCCAGCACTTTGGGAGGCTGAGGCAGGCAGATCACTTGAGGTCAGGAGTTCAAGACCAGCCTGGTCAACAAAGTGAAACTCAGTCTCTACTAAAAACACAAACATTAGCCAGGCATGGTGGCATGCAGCTGTAATCCCAGCTACTCAGGAGGCTGAGACATAAGAATTGCTTGAACCCAGGAGGCAGAGTTTGCAGTGAGTTGAGATCGCGCCACTGCACTCTAGCCTAGGTAACAGAGCAAGACTCCGTCTCAAAAAAAAAAAAAATGTCTATCACAGGTTCTGCAATAGTGATGTTATCTACATGAGTAATTGGAGAAGTTACAGATCTTGTGACTTCTGGAACAATGACTGGTAACTTACCCAAATCTTAGCAGAATTCAGGCCCCTCTCATCCTCCTAACCTTGTGATCCTTCTTGCATTTTACAAAGGTGGTTTAATTTAGGGGAAGGGCTATTATCATTTAAACTATAAACTAAATTTCACCCAAAGTTAGCTTGGTCCAAGCTCAGGAATGACCAAGGGCAGTTTAGAGATTAAAGGCAAGATGGGGGTTAGCTGTGACAGCTCTCTTTCATTGTCATCATTTTCTCACTATTATGGTTTTTGCAAAGATGGTTTCAGTAGCTGCCAGCTTCCCTATTCTCCCCACTTTTCCAACGCAGAACCAACCACAGAAAGCCAATGATGCAGACACACATTGCTCAAGCATTATATGAGAAATGTGTTATTAGATGATTTCATCATTGTGCAAACATCAAGTGGATTTACACAAACATAGATGGGCTAACCTCCTACACACCTAGGTTAGATGGTCTAGCCTATTGCTTCTGAACCCGCCTTTGCAAAAATTAAAACTGAGGAAATTATGACCATGAGAGAAATCTGACATGGCTGACTCCATCTTGCTTCTAGCCTCACAGGTTGGCTGTCTTTGCTCATTCCTGGGCATGGGCCAAGCTAACCTTGAGAGAAATTTAGTTTATAGTTTAAACGGTAATAGCCCTTCCCCAAAACTAAACTGTTCTTGTAAAACCAATGAAAGGTCATCAAGTTAGGGCTGGACACGGTGGCTCATGCCTGTAATCCCAGCACTTTGGGAGGCTGAGGTGGGCGGATCACCTGAGGTCAGGAGTTCAAGACCAGCCTGACCAACAGGGTGAAACCCCATCTCTTCCAAAAATACAAAAAAATTAGCCAGGCGTGGTGCTGTGTGCCTGTAATCCCGGCTACTCGGGAGGCTGAGGCAGGAGAATCACTTGAACCCAGGAGGCGGAGGTTGCAGTGAGCTGAGATCACGCTACTGCACTCCAGCGTAGGTGACAGAGTGAGACCCTGTGTCAAAAAACAAAAAACAAAACAAACAAACAAACAAAAAAACCCTCCAATCCCTGAATTCTCAGGGAGACTGATTTGAGTAATAATAAAACTCTGGTCTCCTTTATAGCCAGCTCTGCATGAATTAAGCTCTCTCTATTGCAGTTCCCCTGTCTTGATAACTTGGCTCTGTCTAGGCAGCAGGCAAGGATAACCTATTAGACGGCTACACTCCTAGGCTGCAAACCTGCACAACCCTGTGACTGTACTGAACACTGGAGGCAACTGCAACCCGATGATAAGTATTCGTGTATCTGAACATGTAGCAGGATGAGCCTCAGACAAAACTCCTCAGACACCGGCTTAAAGAAGGAAGAGGTTTTTTATTCGGCCGGAAGCATCGGCAGACTCGCGTCTTAAGAGCCGAACTCCCCATAAAAGAAATACTTGGCCTTTTTTTGTTGTTCTTTTTTTGAGACAGAGTCTCGCTCCGTCACCCAGGCTGGAGTGCAGTGGCAGGATCTCAGCTCACTGCAAGCTCCACCTCCCGGGTTCACGCCATTCTCCTGCCTCAGCCTCCCCAGTAGCTGAGACTACAGGCGCCTGCCACCTTGCCCAGCTAGTTTTTTTGTATTTTTTTAGTAGAGACGGGGTTTCACCGTGTTAGCCAGGATGGTCTCAATCTCCTGACCTCGTCATCTGCCCGTCTCGGCCTCCCAAAGTGCTGGGATTACAGGTTTGAGCCACAGCGCCCTGCCGAAATACTTGGCCTTTTAGGCTTACAACTTTAAGAGGTCCATGTGAAAGGGTCGTGATAAATCGAGCAAGCGTGGGAAACGTGTCTGGGGGCTACATGCATCAGCTAACAGAACAAAAAGTTTTACAATGCTTTTTTTCATACTGTGTCTGGAATTTACAGATAACACAAGTAGTTTATGTCAGGGGTTGATGTTATTATTACTACTTTTTTTTTTTTTTTTTTTTTTTTTTTGAGACGGAGTCTCCCTGTGTCTCCCAGACTGCAGTGCAGTGGCGCGATCTCGGCTCACTGCAAGCTCCGCCTCCCGGGTTCACGCCATTCTCCTGCCTCAGCCTCCCGGTACCTGGGACTTCAGGCGCCAGCCACCATGCCCGGCTAATTTTTTGTATTTTTAGTAGAGACGGGGTTTCACCTTGTTAGCCAGGATGGTCTTCATCTCCTGACCTCGTGATCCGCCCACCTTGGCCTCCCAAAGTGCTGGGATTACAGGCGTGAGCCACCGCGCCCGGCCTTATTACTACTTTTTTTAACTCCTAGGGCTGGGTGGTGGTGCCAAGGTTGTCTGGCTATTTATCTTACTTTTGTTTGTTTCTCTCTTTCCTCCTGTCTTGTGAACTAGGCAAGGTGGGGGGAAGAGGGCAGCAGGAGTAGTAGTGGTCTCCTTCCTTAAACATATTAAACATACAAAAGGTAGAGTAAAAATTTAGTATTATATCTTATGGGGTGGGGCCACCGTTGTGTATGTGGTCCATCAGGCTGGGTGCAGTGACTCATGCCTGCAATCCCAGCATTTTGGGAGGCCAAGGTGGGTGGATCACTAGGTCAGGAGTTTGAGACCAGCCTGGCCAACATGGTGAAACCTCATCTCAACTAAAAATACAAAAATTAGCCAGGCGTTGTGGCGCACACCTGTAATCCCAGCTACTCGGGAGGCTGAGGCAGGAGAATCGCTTGAACCGGGAGACAGAGGTTGCACTGAGCTGAGATCGCACCACTGCACTCCAGCCTGTGTGACAGAGCGAGACTCTGTCTCAAAAATAAGGAAATCAACAAAACAAAGCAGCTCTGTGCCTTCCCTTTTTCCTACTGCGAAGTGTTCCCCCTCCCCTGCCTGCCTCTGAGTCTCTTCAAGGGATGGAGGCTGACCCCCTTGCTGTAACAAGCTCGGAATGAGTAGTGTGTTAGTTTTCATTTGGGTGGTCTTCATTTATTTCCCCAGAGGTTGTACCGTATGGGGGCTATACTCCAGCCAGGAGCCATGAGAGGATTGAAGCAGGCGGGGCAGAAGAAGAGGGTAGCAGGCATCTGGGAGTGTGGGGAAGCTGGCACTCTGTTGCACTACCAGCTAGAGCATCTACTGGACCAGCCTCTTTGGAGGACGATCTGGTAGCATCTGCTAAAATGTTTAACACACATATCTGTTGACTCAGCAACTCCACTTCCTGAAGGGAACCCTATGCAAATGCAAAGAGGTGCCTGGGCAGGGAGGTTTATTGCAGTAATATCGGTAGTTGTGGAAAACTGGTAACAAGTTCATTTGCCCATTCATAGATGACTCGATAAAGATCTATTTTTGGGGGGCGGGGGACAGAGTCTTGCTCTGTTACCCAGGCTGGAGTGCAGTGGCACGATCTTGGCTCACTGCAACCTCCGCTTCCCCCGTTCAAGTAATTCTCCCGCCTCAGCCCCTCCCCGAGTAGCTGGAATCACAGGCACCCACCACCACACCTGGCTAATTTTTGTATTTTGTAGAGACAGGGTTTCACCATGTCGGCCAGGCTGGTCTTGAACTCCTGACCTCGTGATCCGCCTGCCTCGGCCTCCCAAAGTGCTGGGATTACAGGTGTGAGCCACCATGCCTGGCCAAAGATCTATTTTTAAAAGAAAACAATCAAAATGCACAAGAGTATGTATTGTATGATACTATTTGTGCAACAAAAAACATACACATATGATTAGTAATTTGCTGGACATACAAACTATCAAAGAACGGGGTCCCGATCCAGACCTCAGGAGACGGTTCTTGGACCTAGTGCAAGAAAGAATTCTGGACAAATAGAGTAAAGTGAAAGCAAGTTTATTAAGGAAGTAAAGTTAAAGCAAGTTTATTAAGGAAGTAAAGTTGTACAGAATGGCTACTCCATAGGCACAGCAGTGGCATGGGGTGCTTGAATAAGCATCTTTACAGTTAGTTTTGATTCTGTGCTAAAGAACGGATGGGTTATTCATGAGTTTTCAGGGTAACTAAGGATTCCTCTGCCTTTTTAGACCATATAGCATAACTTCTTGACATTGCCATGGCATCTATAAACTGTTATGGCAGTGGTGGCTGTGTCTTTTAGCATGCTAATATATTATAATTAGAGTATAATGAGCAGGGAGGAGGATCAGAGGTGACTTTCATTGCGTCTTGGTTTTGGTGGGTTTTGGCTGGCTTCTTTACTGCAATCTGTTTTTTTGTGTTTTTTTTTTTTTTTTTTTTGAGACGGAATCTCACTCTGTCGCCCAGGCTGGAGTGCAGTGGCATGATCTGGGCTCACTGCAACCTCTGCCTCATGGGTTCAAGCTATTCTCGTGCCTCAGCCTTCCAAGTAGCTGGGACTACAGGTGCCCGCCACCACACCTAGCTAATTTTTTTTTTATTTTTAGTAGAGACAGGGTTTCACCATGTTGGCCTGGCTAGTCTTGAACTCCTGACCTCAGGTGATCCACCCATCTCAGCCTCCCAAAGTGCTGGGATTACAGGTGTGAGCCACCATGCCCAGCCTTGACCAGCTTCTTTACTGCAACCTGTTTTATCAGCGAGGTCTTTATGACCTGTATCTTGTGCTGACCTCCTGTCTCATCCTGTGACTTAGAATGCCTAACCTGGAAATGCAGCTCAGTAGGTCTCAGCCTCATTTTACCCAGCCCCTATTCAAGATGGAGTCACTCTGGTTCGCACGCTTCTGACAGGATGGCAATTCAGGACTAGGATTTGGGGTAGAGAAGATATACTTTTATTAGTACATTTCTATGGTGTTTGAACTTTTTACTATGTGCATTAATCTCTTTTATGATAAAAACTCATGTAGGGAAGCTGATGAGGTGATGCCATATCTCTTTTTCTTGGGCTGCCCCAGTCGGTGTGCTCCTGATGTTTTCCCATCATCAATAGTATCTCTATCTCTGGACCGGGGTGCCTTATCCCAAAGGCTACTCTGCTATGTCAGGCCAGAAGTGCCAGGGAATTAAAACCCTCAGGGGGAAGTGCAGTGGCTCATAATCCCAGCACTTTGGGAGGCCAAGGCAGGCAGATCACTTGAGGTCAGGAGTTTGAGACCAGCCTGATCAACAAGGTGAAACCCTGTCTCTACCAAAAATACAAAAAAATTAGCCAGGCATAGTGGCAGGCACCTGTAATCCCAGCTACTCAAGAGGCTGAGGCAGGAGAATTGCTTTAACTTGGGAGGCGGAAGTTGCAGTGAGCCGAGGTTGCGCCACTGCACTCTAGCCTGGGTGACAGAGCAAGACTCTGTCTCAAAAATAAATAAATAAATAAAATAAAGTTGGGGAAGCCAAACCACTTCAACCGGTTTAAATAAATGAAAGAGAGAGAGAGAGAGAGAGAGAATGAGAATGAACTCACGCTTGGGAGTCAGCCAGACCTGGATTTGATCCCAGTACCATCAGTTTCTGGCTGTGTGATGCTGGAGGAAGCTCTTTGACCTCAGCTTCCATATCTGTAAAGTGGGCATCATAGAAATATCTATTTCAGGCCAGGCACGATGGCTCATGCCTGTAATCCTAGCATTCTGGGAGGACAAGGTGGGTAGATCACCTTGAGGTCAGGAGTTCAAGAACAGCCTGGCCAACATGGCAAAACCCCATTTCTACTAAAAATACAAAAATTAGGTGCACGCCTGCAATCCTAGCTACTCAGGAGGCTGAGGCATGAGAATCACTTGAACTTAGGAGGCGGAGGTTGCAGTGAGCTGAGATCATGCCACTGTATTCCACCCTGAGTGACAGAGGGAGACTCC
Organism: Theropithecus gelada; assembly: GCF_003255815.1. Lineage (NCBI taxonomy): Eukaryota > Metazoa > Chordata > Mammalia > Primates > Cercopithecidae > Theropithecus > Theropithecus gelada. The sequence goes on along the minus strand of NC_037670.1, from coordinate 10,040,368 downwards.
ATCTCAAAAAATTAAATTAAATTAAAATTGGCCGGGTATGGTGGCGGGTGCCTGTAATCCCAGCTACTCCAGAGGCTGAGGCAGGAGAATTACTTCAACCTGGGAGGCAGAGGTTGTAGTGAGCCAAGATTGCATCACTGCACTCCAGCCTTGGCGACAAAATGAGACTCTGTCTCAGGAGAAAAAAAAGGAAATATCTATTTCATAGGTGGGTTGTGAGGATAAATTAGGCATTTAATGCATGAGAAGCACTAAGCTCAATGCCTAGTTCATAATAAGGCTCCATAAATGTTAACAGGAGAATGTCCAAGCTCGGCTGGGAGGCAGAGGGGCATAGTTGGTCCTGCTATACCCGGGGCCCCTGGCAGACACTGCTATGGCCATTCTAGTAGGCTCTGGGCCCCCCGCCCCCCCGTCTCATTTTTCTAGCAGCCACAAATGCCTCTGGATTAAAAAAGGCACCAGTTGGGCTGGGCATGGTGACTGATGCCTGTAATCCTAGCATTTTGGGAGGCCGAGGTGGACAGATCATGAGGTCAGGAGTTCGAGACCCGCCTGGCCAACATGGTGAAACCCCGTCTCTACTAAAAATACAAAAATTAGCCAGGCATGGTGGCGGGCACCTGTAATCCCAGCTACTTGGGAGGCTGAGGCAGGAGAATCACTTGAACCCAGGAAGCGGAGGCTATAGTGAGCTGAGATTGTGCCACTGCACTCCAGCCTGGGCAATAGAGCAAGACTCCGTCTAAAAAAAATAAAAATAAAAATAAAAAGGCACTGGTTGGAATGACACCTTTGGGGCACTTGAACTGTCCACCAGACAGTCTGGCCTGCCCTTGCCTGGCCTTACAACAGAACATGAGCCTTGGACACGCATGGCCAGTCCACGTGTGTGGAGATCATACGCTGACCACCCTGTTGTGCGTCAGGGCAGGCCACCAGCATGATGACACATCCACAGAGTCACCACACTCTTTCTGGAGCCACTTTGTGAAGAAGGAATCTGAAGATGGAGGGGATGTTGGGGGTTGGCTGTGGTCAGGGAGGGACTGGGCTTGGTCTGTAGCCAAGTTAGGCCAAAACTGGCCCATGTTTGGGCGGAGTCCTCTTTTGTCCCCAGGTAAACTTGTCATATGACTCATGAAAACCGATTTTTTTTTGGGGGGTCTCCCTCTGTCACCCAGGCTGGAGTGCGGTGGTGCAACCTTGGCTCACTGCAGCCTCCAATTCTCAGGCTCAAGTGATCCTCCCACCTCAGCCTCCTGGTAGCTGGGATCGCAGGCGTGCACCACCACACTCGGCTAATTTTTGTATTTTTGGTAGAGACAGAGTCTCACTATGTTGCCCAGGCTGGGCTCAAACTCCTGGGTTCTATCGATCTGCCCCTCTCAGCTTTCCAAAGTGCTGGTATTACAGGCGTGAGCCACACTGCGCTGGGACAAAAACTGATTTTAGTGTGCTGTAGTAAATACAAGGCTGGTGTATCACCAGGTACCATCGTAACGCGAGGCTAGGAGGGGAAAGAGAGCAAACATAAGTCCTTGAGCACAGTGGGTGAGAAAAGGAAGGAGAGGGACACACAAAACAGCAGTTCTCAACCCTTCCTGGGCTTCAGAGTCAGCTGTGAAGCTTTAAAAATGCAGATTACACTGGGCGTGGTGGCTCATGCCTGGAATCCCAGCACTTTGGGAGGCTGAGGCAGGAGAATCACTTGAACTGCAGAGTTTGCAGTGAGCCGAGATTGCACCACTGCACTCCAGCCTGGGCAACAAGAGAGAAATTCCATTTCAAAAAAGAAAAAGAAAAAAGAAAGGCCAGGCGCGGTGGCTCACGCCTGTAACCCCAGCACTTTGGGAGGCGGGTAAATCACCTGAGGTTTGAGACCAGCTGGACCAACATGGAGAAACCCTGTCTCTACCAAAAATACAAAATTAGCCAGGCATGGTGGTGTATGCCTGTACTCCCAGCTACTTGGGAGGCTGAGGCAGGAGAATGGCTTAAACCCGGGAGGCGGAGGTTGCAGTGAGCCGAGATCACGCCATTGCACTCCAGCCTGGGCAACAGGAATGAAACTCCATCTCAAAAAAAGAAAAAAAAGTTACCCAGGTGATTGCGAAGTCCAAGCAGGGTTAACAGACTTTTCTATACCGGGAGACAATGAACTGTGAACAACCCAGGGACCCAGGGCTTCATGCAGTTGGAAGAGGTCCAGGGAGAAGTGCTGATCTGGGTTGGGTGTCTGACTCTGAGCCCTTGCCAGGTAAGTATGGCAGCCGCTGAGCACAGTTCTGGTCTCAGTCACTTCTTCCTCCACGTGGCAGCTGGAACTGCCAGATAAAGAAAGGTCAGCATAGGGTCTTATCTTGTTCAAAGCCTTTGGACTTTTCAAAGCTTTCAACTCCTCGCTCCCCCTCCTCCTCTCTACCTCCCTGGCTTTTTGTCTTCTCTCCACCAGTCAGCCTCCCAGCAAGGGACACCAAGGCTCCATCCATCTCTTGATAGAACATGCTTCTAGAGAGTCATGGAGTGATGGGCTCTCTGGTAGGGACCCAGTAAATCCCAGCTCATAAATTTTTTTTTTTTTTTTTAGACAGGGTCTCACTCTGTCATCCAGGCTGGAGTGCAGTGATGTGATCAGTAATATAGCAATATAGTAATTGCTATATTACTATGAGCAATATAGTGAGACCTTATCTCTATTTTAAAAAATTAGCCGGGCATGGTGGCACATACCTGTATTCTCAGTCTCTTAGGAGGCTGAGGCAGGAAGATTGCCTGAGCCCAGGAGTTGGAGGCTGCAGCGAGCCATGACTGTGCCACTGAACTCCAGCCTGGCAACAAAGCAAGACTCTGGCCAGGCATGGTGACTTACGCCTGTAATCCCAGCACTCTGAGAGACCAAGGCGGGCAGATCAGTTGAGGCTAGGAGTTTGAGACCAGCCTGGCAAACAGGGCAAAACTCTGTCTCTACTAAAAATGCAAAAATTAGCCACATGTGGTGGCACATTCCTGTAGTCCCAGCTACTTAGGAGGCTGAGGCAAGAGAATCATCTGAACCTTGGAGGCGGAGGTTGCAGTGAGCCGAGATGGCACCACTGCACTCCAGCCTGGGCGACAGTGTGAGACTCTGTCTCAGAAAAAACAAACAAACATAAAAGCCAGCCTATCTGTCGTCGCCCAGGCTGGAGTGCAGTGGTGCGAACTCAGCTCAGTGCAACCTCCACCTCCCGGATTCAAGTGATTCTCCTGCCTCAGCCTCCCGAGTAGCTGGGACTACAGGAGCCCGCCACCACGCCCGGCTAATTTTTTTTGTATTTTTAGTAGAGACAGGGTTTCACCATGTTAGCCAGGATGGTCTCGATCTCCTGACCTCGTGATCCGCCCACCTCGGCCTCCCAAAGTGCTGGGATTACAGGCGTGAGCCACTGCGCCTGGACTGTTTTTGTTTTGTTTGTTTGTTTGTTTGTTTTGAGACCAAGTCTCCCTCTGTTGCCCAGACTGGAGTGCAGTGGTGCAATCTCGGCTCACTGCAACCTCTGCCTCCTGGGTTCAAGCAATTCCCATGCCTCAGCCTTCCCAGTAGCTGGGATTACAGGCACATGCCAAAAGGCCCAGCGAACTTTTTGTATTTTAGTAGAGATGGGTTTTCACTGTGTTGCCCAGGCTAGTCTCAAACTCTTGAGCTTGGGCAATCTGCCCAACTTGGCCTCCCAAAGTGCTAGAAATACAGGCACGCCCAGCCAGAAGTTTCCTTCTTAGAAAGCTGTACGTGGCCCTGTGTGATGGCTCATGCCTGTTATCCTAGCACTTTGGGAGGACAAGGTGGGAAGATGCTTTGAACCCAGGAGTTTGTGACTAGCCTGGAAAACATAGGGAGACCCCCATGCCTAGAAAATAAAAAAAAAATTTAAAAAAATTAGCAGGACATAGTGATGTGTGCCCGTGGTCCCAGCTACTCAGGAGGCTGAGGCAGGAGGATCGATCACTGGAGTCCAGGAGTTGGAGGCTGCAGTGAGCTGTGATTGCATCACTGCACTCCAACCTGGACAACAGATCAAGATCCTGTCTCAACAAAAGAAAGGTATTCATTTGAGTCTTCTAGTCACTTATTCTGCCTGGGACACAGGCAAGATTTAGAGGAAATTATTCTGTTACTGACCATACCTGAGTAGGGGAGACTAATATTCCCCAAACGCTCAGCCCCAAGCTGACCAGCAAGAGGACCCCAGGCCCCCTCATCCCGCGGCTCCTACTAATTCCATCTTCCACTTTTTGCCACTTCTTTTTTTTGGGGGGGCGGGGGGATGGAGTCTCACTCTGTTGCCCAGATTGGAGTGCAGTGGCGCAATCTCGGCTCACTGCAACCTTCGCCTGGGTTCAAGCAATTCTCATGCCTCGGCCTCCCACGTAGCTGAGATTACAGTTGTGCATCACCATGCCCGGCTATTTTTGTATTTTTAGTAGAGATGGGGCTTCTCCATGTTGGTCAGGTTTGTCTGTGAACTCCCGACCTCAGGTGATCTGCCCGCCTCGGCCTCCCAAAATGCTGGGATTACAGGCGTGGACCACCGTGCCCCGTCAGCCTGCCGCTTCTTTTTTGCCAAGGGAAATAACCACTTTGCAGATAAAGCTTTTCAGCCTCTAAAAAGGCATTCCCTGGAAGTCTATCTCCCCAGCCTTCTAACTTCTGAATAATCACAAACCCAAAGGAACATTCAGTTCTTGCTATGGGTCATGGCCCGGTCACAATCTTGCTTGGGGAAACTTCTCTCAAGACTCAGAATGGGGAAGAGCTGCGCTTCTCCCAGGCAAGCGGCAGTTTGTTGTTATGTTCTGGAAGCTGGTGGGATGGGCTGCATTTCCCTTTTTTTATTGGCTGATTGAAAGTTGGAAGGGAATTTGCTGACTTTTGCTAACCTGCAGATGCCTCCCCTTATCTATCTAGCTGCTATTTGCCCTTGGCTCTGATATCGTCCCTTAACTACAGAGTAGTTTTAGCTTCGGGACAAAGTCTGGGGGAAGTCACCCTGAAGGTTCATTCTCAGCGTAAGGGTTGTGGGGATAGGACTCTGAGACTGACTCTCAGAGGCAGCACAAAGCACAGGCATGACACAGACCCGGCTCTGAGTCTTGGTTCTGCCATCCATGAGTTCTGTGGCCGCGAACAAACCACCTTCCCTCTCTGAACCACAGTTTTCTAGGCTGTAAAAGGGGATAAGAAGACCTCCCTCGGCCAGGTGTGGTGGCTCGTGCCTGATTAATCCCAGTACTTTTGGGGGCTAAGGTAGGTGGATCACTTGAGGTCAGGAGTTCAAGACCAGCCTGGGCAACATAGTGAAACCCTGTCTCTACTAAAATTACAAAACTTAGCCGGGTGTGGTAGTGCATGCCTATAGTCCCAGCTACTTGGGAGGCTGAGGCAGGAGAATTGCTTGAACCGAGGAGCTGGAGGCTGCAGTGAGCTGAGATTGCACCACTGCACTTCAGCCTGGGCTACAGAGGGAGACCCTGTTTCAAAAAAAAAAAGAAAAGAAAAGAAACAGAAAGAAAGAAGAAAGCAAGACAGCAAGAAAGAAAAAAAAAGAGAAAGAAAGAAAAGACAAGGAAAGAATAAAGAAAGAGAGAAAGAAAAAAGAAGAAAGCAAGAAAGTAAGAAGGAAGGAAAGAAGGAAGGAAGAACAAACGAACGAACGAACGAACCACTCGCCTAGAACAGCTTTCAGCGTAAATGGATTAACTGGAAATAAACAAACAAAAGTTTGTTTTTCTTCCAACTCCAGGAGACATGGTTTTTTAGTTGTTTGTTTGTTTGAGACAGGGTCTCACTCTGTCACCCAGGCTGGAGTGCAGCGGTGTGATCATGTCTCACTGCAGCCTCAACCTCCTGGCCTCAAGTGATCCTCCTGCCTCAGCCTCCCTAAGTAGCTGGGACTACAGACACGTGCCACCATGCCCAGCTGACTTTTAAGATTTTGTAGAGACAGGGTCCCATTATGTTGCCTAGGCTGGTCTTGAACTCCTGGGCTCAAGCAATCCTCCTGCCTCAGCCTCCCAAAGTGCTGGGATTACAGGTGTGAGCCACGGTGCCCGGCCGAGACATGTTTTTCTTTTCCTGATACTGCTCAGTCTCTGTTGCACACAAGCCAGGATGCTGCTTCCTCCAGGAAGAGCTTCCCAGGGCTGGGGAACCCCTCCTAACACACTGTGCCTCCTCTGACTCCCCTCTCTGGCTCCCCATGTTTAGGTCTCACTGGGACAGCAGACAGGGAGTTTCTTTACATCCTCTCACCTTACTGCTCTCTCTCTTTTTTTTTTTTTTCCTTTTTCGTTTTCTTCTTCTTTTTCTTTCTTTTTTTTTTTTTTTTTTTTTGAGACGGAGTCTCTCTCTGTTGCCCTCGCTGGAGGGCAGTGGCACAATCTCGGCTCACTGCAACCTCCACCTCCCAGGTTCAAGTGATCTCCTGCCTCAGCCTCCCGAGTAGCTGGGATTACAGGTACGTGCCACCACACCTGGCTAATTTTTGTATTTTTAGTAGAGACCAGTTTCACCATGTTGGCCAGTCTGGTCTCAAACTCCTGACCTCAAGTGATCTGCACACCTCAACCTCCCAAAGTGCTGGGATTACAGGTGTGAGGAACTGCACCCGGCCTGTCTGCTTTTCTTTTCTCTTTTCTTTTCTTTCTCTCTCTGTTTTCCTTCCTTCCTTTCCCTTCCTTTCCCTTCCCTTCCCTTCCTTCCCTTTCTTCCCTTCCCTTCCTTCCCTTTCTTCCCTTCCTTTCCTCTCCTTCTCTTTCTCTCTTTCTTCTTTCTCTACTTACGCTCAAATTCTATACTCACCTTTCTTAAGGACAGGGAGGGATGGTGTCCTGTCCACCACGGTGTTTCCAGAGCCTTGGACAATGCTGGGGCTATAAGAATTCAGCAAACATTTGGCTGGATGTGGTGACTCGTGCCTGTAATCCCAGCACTGTGGGAGGCTGAGATGGGTGGATCACTGGAGGTCAGCAGTTTGAGACCAGTCTGGTCAACATGGTGCAACCACATCTCTACTAAAAATACAAAAATTAGCTGAATGTGGTGGCGGGCACCTGTAGTCCCAGCTACTCGGGAGGCTGAGGCAGGAGAATTGCTTGAACCCAGGAGGTGGAGGTTGCAGTGAGCTGATCTGGACTCCAACCTGGGCGATAGAGTGAGACTCCATCTCAAAAAAAAAAAAGAACTCAGCAAACATTGCTACATAAATACATTCCAGAACCCTATGCTGAAGGGTTACGGAGGCTCATCCAAAGAAGGCTTCACGCTAGGCCTCCACGTCCCTCTGTCCCTCTCTAGTATTGTGTCCTTACAGCAGCCAGACTCATCTTTATCAATGAGTCCTCTCATCATGTGATTCCCCTGCCTAAAACTCCTTACTGTTGGCCAGGCCCAGTGGTTCACACCTGTAATCCCAGCACTTTGGGAGGCTAAGGCAGTCGATCAGTTAAAGTCAGGAGTTCCAGACCCACCTGGCCAACATGGTGAAACTCTGTCTCTACTAAAAATACAAAAATTATCTGGGTGTGGTGGCGGGTGCCTATAGTCCCAGCTACTTGGGAGGCTGAGACATGAGAATTGCTTAAACCCGGGAGGCAGAGGTTGCAATGAGCCAAGATCGTACCATTGCACTCTAGCCTGGGTGACAGGGCAAGACTCCATCTTAAAAACAAAAACAAACAAACAAAAAACCCCTCTTTACTGTCTCCCTGTTGCATTTATTTATTTATTTATTTATTTATTTATTTATTTATTTAAGATAGGGGTCTTGCTCTGTTGCTCAGGCTGGAGTGCAGTGGTGTGACCACAGCTCACTGCAGCCTTGAACTCCTGGGCTCCAGCAATCCTCCTGCCTCGGCCTCCCAAGGACCTGGCACTACGGGCGCGTGCCACCACACCCGGCTAATTTTTGTATTTTATGTAGAGATAGGGTCTCACTACATTGCCCAGACTGGTTTCAAACTCTTGGGCTCAAGGGAGCCTGCCACTTCAGCCTCTTGAGTAGCTAGGACTACAGGCACGCGCCACCATGTCTGGCTAATTTTTATTTTTTGTAGAGATGGGATCTCACTATGTTGACCAGGCTGGTCTTGAACTTCTGGGCTGAAGCAATCCTCCCGCCTGGGAGTGCTGGGATTATAGGCATGAGTCACCCATGCCTGGCTTCTTTCATATAAGGACACCTGTCCTACTGGATAAGAGTCCCACCCCTATGACCTCATTAAAACTTACAGCCAGGCACGGCGGCTCACGCTTGTAATCCCAGCACTTTGGGAGGCCGAGGTGGGTGGATCACCTGAGGTCAGGAGTTCAAGACCAGCCTGGCCAACATGGTGAAACTCCATCTCTGCTAAAAATACAGAAAGTAACTGGGCGTGGTGGCACATGCCTGTAGTCCCAGCTACTCAAGAGACTGAGGTAAGAGGATTGTTTGAGCCAGAGGAGGCGGAGGCTGCAGTGAGCTGAAATCGCAGGTAACACGCCTGGGTAACACAGCAAGACTCTGTCTCTAAATAAATAAATAAATAAAAATAAAAACAAAGTAGCCAGGTGTGGTGGTGCATGCCTGTGGTCTCAGCTACTTGGGAGGGTGAGGTGGGAGAATCACTTGAGCTTGGGGAGATGGAGGCTGCCGTGAGCTGTGATCACACCTCTGCACTGCAGCCTGGGTGACAGAGTGAGACCCTGTCTCAAAATAAAAAAAGGGGTGGTTGGGCATGGTGGCTCACGCCTATAATCCCAACACTTTGGGGGGCCGAGGTGGGCGAATCACAAGGTCAGGAGATCGAGACCATCCTGGCTAACACGGTGAAACCCCGTCTCTACTAAAAATACAAAAAACATTAGACAGGCGAGGTGGCGGGCACCTGTAGTCCCAGCTACTCGGGAGGCTGAGGCAGGAGAATGGCGTGAACCCGGGAGGCGGAGCTTGCAGTGAGCGGAGATGACGGCACTGCACTCCAGCCTGGGCGACAGAGCAAGACTCCGTCTCAAAATAAATAAATAAATAAATAAATAAATAAATAAATAAATAAATAAAAATAAACAAAAAAGAGGTGAAAAAAAACCTTACTTACTTCTTGAACTTCTGGACTGAAGCAATCCTCCTGCCTGGGAGTGCTGGGATTACAGGCATGGGTCACCCATGCCTGGCTTCTTTTCTTATAAGGACACCTGTCATATTGGATCAGATTTCCACCTTTATAACCTCATTAAAACTTACAGCCAGGCACGGCGGCTCATGCCTATAATCCCAGCACTTTGGGAGGCCGAGAAGTGGGAAGCCCAGATGGCAGCCTAGACCTTGGGAACCACAGCCAATGGGGGCTCCTGGGAGATCCACACAGAGGAACCTGGAGCCCAGGCAGCAACCTGAAGGGTACGGGAAAGGGGCTTCAGCCACAGGGAAGGGCCTGGAGGGAAGAGAGCAGGAGCCAGGGCCACCAGCTATGGGCTAACATCAAGGGCATACTCAAGGCCCTGACTGAGGGGGCCTCAGACACAAGTACCAAGAAGGCGTTTCAGCCAGGCGCGGTGGCTCACACCTGTAATCCCAGCACTTTGGGAGGCCAAGGTGGGCGGATCACGAGGTCAGGAGTTCGAGACCAACCTGGCCAACATGACGAAACCTCGTCTCTACTAAAAATACAAAAATTAGCCAGGTGTGGTGGCGGGTGCCTGTAATCCCAGCTACTCCAGAGGCTGAGTCAGGAGAATTGCCTGAACCCAGGAGGCAGAAGTTGCAATGAGCCGAGATCGTGCCATTGCACTCCAGCCTGGGTGAAAAGAGCAAGACTCTGTCTCAAAAAAAAAAAAAAAAAAAAAGAGAAAAAAGAAAAAAAACAGGAGTTTCAGCAGAAGCCATTTATAGACAGACATGCTCCTTGGGTGAAAGGACTCAAAATTTTTTTTTTTTTTTGAGATGGAGTCTCTATCGCCCAGGTCAGAGTGCAGTTGTATGATCTTGGCTCACTGCAACCTCCGCCCTCCAGGCTCAAGCTATTCTCCTGCCTCAGTCTCCCGAGTAGCTGAGACTACAGGCACTCACCACCACACCTGGCTAATTTTTGTATTTTTAGTAGAGAAAGGATTTCACCATGTTGGCCAGGTTGGTCTCGAACTCCTGACCTCAAGTGATTGCCTGCCTCGGCTTCCCACAGTGCTGGGATAACCGGTGTGAGCCACCATGTCAGGCCTCACATGTTTTATAAACAGGGTATAATCACTTACCCATACAGGAGGAAAGTTGATAAATAAAACTATATTAAACTCCATTAGAAGACATCCATAAGAGGCTGGGCGCAGTGGCTCCTGCCTGTAATGCTAGGACTTTGGGAGACCAAGGTGGGAGGATTGCTTAAGGCCAGGAGATTGAGGCCAGGAATTCAAGACCAGCCTGGGCAACACAGCAAGACCCCATCTCTGCAATTTTTTTTTTTTAAGTTAGCAGTGCATGGTGGTGCACGCCTGTAGTTCCAGGTACTCAGGAGGCTGAGGTGGGAGGATTGCTTGAGCCCAGAATTTTGAGGTTGCAGGGAGCTATGATCACACCACTACAAACAAAGAAAAAGAAAAAGAAAAGAAAGAGAGAGAAAGAGGGAGGGAGGGAGGGAGGGAGGCAGGCAAGAAAGAAAAGAAAAGAAAGAAGGAAGGAAGGAAGGAAAGAAGAAAAGGAAGGAGAAAGAGGGGAGGGAGAGAGATGGCAAAGGAGGAAAAAAGAAGGTAAAGAAAGAGAGGGAGGGAGGGAGGGAAGGAAAGAAGGAAGGAAGGGAGGGAGGGAGGGAGGGAAGGAAGGGAGGGAGGGAGGGAGGGAGACCTGTAAGACAGTAGAAAGGCAATCTGCAGGGTGGGGGGATTATTTCTGCAATACATCTGTACTGGGTTGAATAACATACCCCAAGAATTCATTGTCCACTCAGACCCTCAGAAATGTGACCTTATTTGGGAAGGGCTGTTTGTAAATGTCCTCATGTAAGCCAAGAGGAGGTCTTGACTTGGGGTCCCAGGGGTACCCCAGATCCCAGGGACTGGAACGGCACTAGCAAGCTCTGGAGGATAAGCCAGGAATCTGGAATGGAGACTGAGCCAAAGACCCTGGGTAAGCGTCGGGGACTTTGTTTCTGGGAACCTGCCACGTTGGGGTTTGGAAGGAGGTAATGGGCCTTGTTTGGTGGGGAGAGGGGGGTAAAGTGTGGGGGTGTCTCATTGTAGGAGAGAGTTTTCAGAGGATAGACTCCATTGCCAAAGGCAGGGAAAGGCAGAAGTATGGAAAACAGCTGGGGTCTGACATGCTGTAGCCAGCCAGCCCTTTCCCTTGAAATGAGAAATATTCTGGCAAAAAAAAAAAAAAAAAAAAAAAAAGAGAAATGGATATTCCCAGGAAAGCGGCAAAGAGAGATAGAGAGAGAGAAATAGTCTTATCTCAAGGAAGGAGGGAGAGAAGATAGGGAGGCCGTGGCTCCCATATAACATTTCCTTAACTGCAGAATTATTTGTTTTGTTTATTCACCATATCATTTCATTCCTGTTTATTAATTTATTGAAACATAATATACATATAGAAAAGTACACAGGCCAGGCACGGTGGCTGGCACCTGTAATCCCAGCACTTTGGGACCCTGAGGCAGGAGGATCGCTTGAGGCCAGGAGTTCGAGACCAGCCTGGGCAACACAGAGAGACCCCCCCATCTCTTAAAAAATAAAAAAATAAAAAAATTAGCTGGGCATGGTGGTGTGCACCTGTAGTCCTGGCTACTTGGGCAACTGAGGAGGGAGAATCCCTTGAGCCTTGGAAAGTTGAGGCTGCTGTGAGCTATGACAGAGTCACTGCACTCTAGCCTGGGTGACAGAGTGAGATCCTACCTTAAAAAAAAAAAAGAAGAAGAAGAAGAAAGGTATGCAAACTCTAAGAGTACAGCTCAAAGAATTTCCACAAGGGTTAAACAGTGAACTAGCAAACAGAGCATACCAGCCCACAGAAGTCCCCCTTGCAGCCCCTTTAAGTCAGTTGCCCCAAAGGGTGACCACTCTTCTGACTCCCATCTTTTTTCTTCTTCTTCCTCTTCTTCCTCCTCTTCTTCCTCTTCTTCCTCTTCTTCCTCCTCTTCCTCCTCTTCTTCCTCTTCTTCCTCCCCTTCCTCCTCCTCCTCTTCTTCTTCTTCTTCTTCTTCTTCTTCTTCTTCTTCTTCTTCTTCTTCTTCTTCTTCTTCCTCCTCCTCCTCCTCCTCCTCCCCCTCCTCCTCCTCCTCCTCCTCCTTCTTCTTCTTTTTTGAGATGGAGTCTTGCTCTGTCGCCCAGACTGGAGTGCAGTGGTGCGATCTTGGCTCACTGCAGTCTCTGCCTCCTGGGTTCGAGCGATTCTCCTGAGTAGCTGGGATTACAGACGCACACCACCATACCTGGCTAATTTTAGTATTTTTAGTAGAGATGGGTTTCACTCGCATCCGTGTGAAGAGACCACCAAACAGGCTTTGTGTGAGCAATAAAGTTTTTTAATCACCTGGGTGCAGGCGGGCTGAGTCCGAAAAGAGAGTCAGCGAAGGGAGATGGGGTGGGGCCGTTTTACAGGATTTGGGTAGGTAAAGGAAAATTACAGTCAAAGGGGGTTGTTCTCTGGCGGGCAGGGGTGGGGGTCACAAGGTGCTCAGTAGGGGAGCTTTTGAGCCAGGATGAGCCAGGAGAAGAAATTTCACAAGGTAATGACATCAGTTAAGGCAGGAACAGGCCATTTTCACTTCTTTTGTGATTCTTCAGTTACTTCAGGCCATCTGGATGTATAAGCGCAGGTCACAGGGGATATGATGGCTTAGCTTGGGCTCAGAGGCCTGACATTCCTGTCTTCTTATATTAATAAGAAAAATAAAGCGAAATAGTGGTAAAGTGTTGGGGCGGTGAAAATTTTTGGGGGTGGTATGGAGAGATAATGGACGATGTTTCTCAGGGCTGCTTCGAGTGGGATTAGGGGTGGCGTGGGAACCTAGAGTGGGAGAGATTAAGTTGAAGGAAGATTTTGTGGTAACGGGAGGTATTGTGGGGTTGTTAAAAGGAGCATTTGTCATATAGAATGATTGGTGATGGCCTGGGTGTGGTTTTGTATGAATTGAGAAACTAAACGAAAGACACAAGATCCAAATAAGAGGTAAAAAACAGGTATTAAAGGACTAAGAATTGGGAGGACTCAGGACATCCAATTAGAGAGTGTCCAAGGGGGTTCAGTGTGTAATTACTGTTTGGTTGGTGAGTTTTTGGCCTCTATTTTTGACAGAAGTCTTTTTTTTTAAGTTGGAAGCTGAGCTTGGTGAGGTATGTCTTTAAAAGACCATTAGTCCATTCTACCTTTCCTGAAGGTTGAGGATGGTAAGGGGTATGAAGTTTCCACTGAATACCAAGAGCCTGAGAAACTGCTTGGGTGATTTGACTAATAAAGGCCGGTCCGTTATCGGACTGTATAGAGATGGGAAGGCTAAACCAAGGAATTATGTCTGACAAAAGGGAAGAAATGACTGTGGTGTCCTTCTCAGACCCTGTGGGAAAGGCCTCTATCCGTCCAGTGAAAGTGTCTACCCAGACCAAGAGGTATTTTAGTTTCCTAACTCGAGGCATCTGAGTAAAGTCAATTTTCCAGTCCTGGGCAGGGGCAAAACCCAAGCTTGATGTGTAGGGAAGGCGGGGATGCTGAACAATCTCTGAGGGGTAGTAGAATAGCAGATGGAACACTGAGAAGTGATTGCCTTAAGGATAGATTTCCATGATGGCAAGGAAATGAGAGGTTCTAAGAGGCCAGCTAGCACCTTGTAACCTACATGGAAGAGGTTACGAAATGATGACAGAATAGAATGGGCCAGTGCGGCTGGAAGGAGATATTTTCCTTGGTCCAAGAACCATTGGCCTTGTGTGGGAAGAGATTGATGGGTGGAAGTTTCAGTGGGGAAGTAGGTGGGAGTGGCCAGATGAGAAGGAGAAAAACTGCCATGAGGGATAGAAGTTGGAAGGGTAGTTGCTTTTTTAGCTACCTTATCAGCATAAGCATTGTCCGGAGCAATGGGATCTGATCCTTTTGATGGCTGCTTTTTTAGCTACCTTCTCGGGTAAGTGTTGTCCTGCGCATGGGATCTGATGCCTTTTGATGGCCCTTGCAGTGAATGACTCCAGCTTCCTTTGGAAGTAAAGCGGCCTTGAGAAGAGTTTTTATTAAAGAGGCATTAATGATGGAGGACCCTTGTGCAGTGAGGAAACCTCTTTTTGCCCATGTAACAGCATGGTGGTGCAGGATATGGAAGGCATATTTAGAGCCAGTATAAATATTGACGTGTAGTCCCTTTGCAAGAGTGAGGGCTCAAGTTAAGGCAATGAGTTCGGCTTGCTGAGAAGTAGTGGAGCGGGGCAGAAAGTATATGCGTCAGGTGGGAGGAAGAAAATAGATTCTGGAAGTTATGAGAACTGTAGAGAGTGAGTTGAGCACAGTTTGTGATTTTGAGGGCCTCTAAAAGTATTAAAGCAGTGGCAGCTGCTGCACGCAGACATGAGGGCTAGGCTAAAACAGTAAGGTCAAGTTGTTTGGACAGAAAGGCTACAGGGTGCAGTCCCAGCTCTTGTGTAAGAATTCTGACCGCGCTAACCATGGAAGGAAAGGAGTTGTTGCTTTGTAGAAGGGATTGGGGTTTGGGAGATTAACCAGACACGATGAGCAGGGAGAGCATGTGTGTTTTCATGAGAATTATGCCGAGATAGGTAACAGATGAGGAAGAAATTTGGGCTTGACTGAAGTAATAGGGGCTGTCTGTGAAGCCTTGCGGCAGCACAGCCCAGGTAGTTTGCTGAGCCTGATGGGTGTCAGGGTCAGTCCAAGTGAAAGCAAAGAGAGGCTGGGATGAAGGGTGCAAAGGAATAGAAAAGAAAGCATGTTTGAGATCCAGAACAGAACAATGGGTAGTGGAGGGAGGTATTGAGGATAGAAGAGTATATGGGTTGGGCACCGCGGGGTGGATAGACAAGACAATTTGGCAGATAAGGCGCAGATCCTGAACTAACCTGTAAGCCTTGTCTGGTTTTAGGACAGGTAAAATGGGGGAATTGTAAGGGGAGTTTACAGGCTTTAAAAGGCCATGCTGTAACAGGCGAGTGATAACAGGCTTTAATCCTTTTAAAGTGTGCTGTGGGATGGGATATTGGCATTGAGCAGGGTAAGGGTGATTAGGTTTTAATGTGATGGTAAGGGGTGCATCATTCGTTGCCAAGGAGGGAGTAGAGGTGTCCTATACTTGTGGGTTAAGGTCGGGGGATACGAGAGGAAGACGCGAAGGAGGCTTTGGGTTGGGAAGAAGAGTGGCAACGGATGTGGCTGTAATCCAGGAATGATCAGGGAAGCAGATACTTTGGTTAAAATGTCTCGGCCTAATTAAGGGAACTGGGCAGGTGGGGATGACTGAAAAGGAATGTATAACTAAAAAGTATATTGTCCAAGTTGGCACCAGAGTTGGGGAGTTTTAAGAGGTTTAGGAGCCTGGCCGTCAATTCCCACAACAGTTATGGAGGCAAGGGAAACAGGCCCTTGAAAAGAAGATAATGTGGAGTGGGTCGCCTCCGTATTGATTAAGAAGGGGACAGACTTACTCTCTACTGTAAGATTTACTGAAAGCGTCTGTGATGGTCCAGGAATCTTCCGAGGTGACTGGGCAACATCAGTCTTCAGCTGCTAAGCCAAGGAGATCTGGGAAGGAGTCAGACAGCCTTGGGCCGGAGTTTCAGGGGCTCTGGTAGTGGCTGCCAGTGAGTTGGACAGTCCGATTTCCAGTGGGGTCCCGCACAGATGGGACACGGCTTAGGAGGAATCCTGGGCTGCAGGCATTCCTTGGCCCGGTGGCCAGATTTCCAGCATTTGACGCAAGCTCCTGGGGGAGGAGGTTCTGGGGGAACCCCTGGCAGCTGCGGGTTCAGGAGTTTGGAATTTCTTGTGTGCTGGAGATGTGGCTGGGGTTTGTCTCACAGTGGAGGCAAGGAATTGCAACTCAGAAATACGTTGCTACTGGGCTGCCTCTACTCTATTATTGTACACCTTGAAGGCAGGGTTAATTAAGTCCTGTTGTGGGGTTTAAGGGCCAGAATTTAATTTTTGGAGTTTTATTTAATGTTGGGAGCGGATTGGGTAATAAAATGTATGTTGAGAATGAGACTTCTGACCTTTCAGAGTCTGGGGCTGTAAAGAGTCTGAGGGTTATTGCAAAACAGGCCATGAACCGGGCTTGGTTTTTATATCTGATGCAGAGCCTACGAGCTAACTGATTTGGGAGAGGTCGGATAAAGAAAAAGAGCATTAACCTTGACTATGTCTTTAGCTCCAGCCAACTTTTTAAGAGGAAATTGCTGGGCAGGTGGGGGAGTGCTAGTCATGGAAGGAAACTGTAAGTCAGACTGGGTGTGAGGAGGGGAGGTGATAAAAGAATGATAGGGTCAGGGAGCGGAGGCTGAGGAAAAACCTGGCTCGGCCTGGCAAGGAGCAGCCTGGGGAGGAGGGGAGAGGTCAGATGGGTCTGTAGAAAAGGAAGATTGGAAAGACTCAGCGATGCTTGAGGTTGGGGCTGAGGGGACAGGCGGGAGGGAAAGAAGCAAGATTTGGGACGAGTTGCATTGGGAACAGAGACTAGGGAGGGACCGATGTGTAAAAGAATGCCTGGACGTCAGGCACCTCAGACCGTTTGCGTATTTTACGAGAATTATCTAGATCTTGAAGGATGGAAAAATCGGAAGTGCCGTTTTCTGGCTATTTGGAACCACCGTCGAGTTTGTATTGGGGTCAAGCTGTGTTGCAGAAGAAAATAAGGCGGCCAGGCGCGGTGGCTCACGCCTGTAATCCCAGCACTTTGGGAAGCTGAGGTGGGCGGATCACGAGGTCAGGAGATCGAGACCATCCTGGCTAACACGGTGAAACCCCGTCTCTACTAAAAATACAAAAAATTAGCTGGGCGCGGTGGCGGGTGCCTGTTGTCCCAGCTCCTCGGGAGGCTGAGGCAGGAGAATGGCGTGAACCCGGGAGGCGGAGCTTGCAGTGAGCCGAGATCATGCCAGGGCACGCCAGCCTGGGCGACAGAGTGAGACTCCGTCTCAAAAAAAAGAAAAGAAAAAGAAAATAAAGAAAATGAGGCATTTAAGTTTTAGGTCAGGTGTGAGTTGAAAAGGTTTTAAAAGATTTTGAGAACACAGGCTAAGGGAAGAGGGAGGAATGGAGAGTGGAAGGTTGCCCATAGTGAAGGAGGCAAGCCCAGAGAAAAGAGAGGGTAGAGACCCCAAGAGAAGAGTTGGGGGGTGCTTGCCCCCCAGGAAAGTGGAGAGAAAGAAGAGAGGGTAGAGACATGGAGAGAAGAGTTGGGGGGTGCTTGCCTGCCAGGAAAGTGGAGAAGGAGTGGGAGGTGCTTGTCCCCCAGGAAAGCAGAAAAGGGGTGGGAGGTCTTTGTCCCCCAGGAAAGCGGAAAAGGGGTGGGAGGTGCTTGCCCCCTAGGAAAGTGGAAAGAAAAGAGAGGGTAGAGACACGGAGAGAAGGGATGAGGGGTGCTTGCTCCCCAGGAAAGTGGAGAAGGGGTGGGAGGTGCTTGCCCCCTACTAAAGTGGAAAAGGGGTAGAGACACGGAGAGAAGGAGTAGGTGAGCAGCCCTGGGCTGCAATGTGGGTGAGCAGCCAAAGCAGGCATCCCCACAACTGACTTGCCACCAAGGGAATGTGGGTGAATGACCAAGGCAGGCGTCCCCGCGGTGATCAGACACCAATGAAATGTGGGTGAATAATCAGGCAGGCGTTCCCGCAGTGATTAAACACCAAGGGAAGACTGTCTTCCCAAGTCTGTGACTGGTGCCGGAGTTATGGGTCCACGAATAAAACGCGTCTCCTTCGTCTCTACCAGAAAAGGAAAGGAACTGCAATTAAGAGAAGAGAGAGATTGAAGAGTGGCGACAAGATTGAAAGGAGAAAGAGGTTGAGGGATAGTGAGAGAGGTTGGAGAAGAGAGTAAAGAGAGGCCGCTAACCCAATTTAAAGTTGGTGAGATGTTCCTTGGGCTGGTTGGTTTGAGGACCAGAGGTCATAGGTCGATCTTTCTCAGGGAGCAAAGAGCAGGAGGATGAGGAATGATCTCCCAAGGGAGGTCCCCCGATCCCAATCACGGCACCAAAGTTCACTCGCGTCCAAGTGAAGAGACACCGAACAGGCTTTGTGTGAGCAACGAGGCTGTTTATTTCACCTGGGTGCAGGCGTGCTGAGTCTGAAAAGAGAGTCAGCGAAGGGAGACAGAAGTGGGGCTGTTTTACAGGATTTGGGTAGGTAATGGAAAATTACAGTCAAAGGGGGGTTGTTCTCTGGTGGGCAGGGGCGGGGGACACAAGGTGCTCAGTGGGGGAGCTTTTGAGCCAGGTTAAGCCAGGAGAAGGAATTTCACAAGGTAATATCATCAGTTAAGGCAGGAACAGGCCATTTTCATTTTTGTGATTCTTCATTTACTTCAGGCCATCTGGATGTATACGTGCAGGTCACAGGGGATATGATGGCTTAGCTTGGGCTCAGAGGCCTGACAATGGGGTTTCACCATGTTGATCAGGCTGGTCTCGAACTCCTGACCTAGTGATCTGCCCCCCGCCCCCTTGGCCTCCTAAAGTGCTGGGATTACAGGCACGAGCCACTGCGCCCGGCATGATTCCATCCTTTAAGGATTAGTTTTGTGGGCCGGACATGGTGGCTCAGGAGGCTGAGGCAGGGGAATAGCTTGAGCCTGGGAAGCAGAGGCTGCAGTGAGCTGAGATTGAGCCACTGCATTCCAGCCTGGGCAACAGAGCAAGACTCTGTCTCAAAAAAAATAAGAAAGAAATAAATAAATGAAAAGGGCAAAGAAGACTTAATAGACATTTCTCAAAGACATACAAATGACCACCAGGTACATTAAAAGAAAAGAAAAGCTCAGCATCACTAATCATTAGGGAAATGCAAATCAAAACCACAGTGAGATATAGCGCTTCACACCATTAGATGGCTATTATCAAAAAGACAAGTGAAGCTTGGGCAACATGGCAAAACCTCGTCTCTACCTAAAAAGAAAAAAAAAAAAAAGAAAAACAGAAACTAGCCAGACGTGGTGACACACACCTGTAGTCCCAGCTACTCAGGAAGCTGAGGTGGGAAGATTGCTTGAGCCCAGGAGGTCAAGGCTGCAGCGAGCTATGATCCTGCCACTGCCCTCCAGCCTGGGTGACAGAGCAAGACCATGTCTCAATTAGAACAAAACATTTAAAAAGGATAAATGATAAGTGTTGATGAGATGTGGAGACCAGGGAAGCCTTGACTCTGTGGTTGGGAATGTAAATTGGTTCAGTCATTATGGAAAACAGCAGGGAGTTTCTTCAGAAAGTTCAAATAGGCAATAGGATTGCCAGTACAGCCCAGCAACCTCACCTCTGGGTACCTATCCAAGGTAATTGAAATAAACATGTTGCCAGGCATGGTGGCTCACGCCTGTAATCCCAGCACTTTGGGAGGCCAAGACGGATGAATCACCTGAGGACAGGAGTTCGAGACCAGCCTGGGCAACATGGTGGCAACATGCAGAGGCTGCAATGAGCCGCGATCGCGCCACTGCACTCCAGCCTGGGCAACGGAGCAGGACTCTATCTCAAAAAAAAAAAAAAAAAAAAAAAAAAAAAAA
>NC_037670.1:9940048-10020559 GCF_003255815.1 Theropithecus gelada | reverse complement strand
AAAAAGAAAAGAAAAGAAAAGAAAGAAAAAACATTAGTTTTGCTTGTTTGGTTTGGTACTTTACACAGGTGGAATCCTATATTATTCTTTCATATCTAGCTTTTTTTTTTTTTTTTTTTTTTTCCGCTGAGACAGGGTCTTACTCTGTTGGGTAGACCCGAGCTTTGAACTCCTGGGCTCCAGCAATCTTCCCACCTCAGACTCCCAAGTAGCTGGGACCACAGGCATGTGCCACAAAGCTCAGATAATTTTTCTTAGTTTTTGTAGAGATGGAGTCTTGCTATATTGCCCAGGCTTGCCTCCAACTACTGGGCTCAAGTGATCCTCCTGTCTCAGCCTCCCAAAGTGCTGGGATTAGCAGTGTGAGTCACTACACCTGGTTCATATCTGGCTTTTTCCCCTCAGCATTAGGTTGTGAGTTGTGTGTAATTGTAGTTCATTCTCACTGTGGAATAGTATTGTATTATGTTGATAAATGACAATTTATTTTCCATTCTGCTATTGACACACATGTGGGTCGTTCCCAGTTTGGAGCTATTATAAATAATGCTGCTATGAATGTTCTGGTGCGCGTCTTTTGGTGGACGTAGGAACACGTTTTTGTTTTTTAAGATGGACTTTCACTCTTGTTGCACAGGCTGGAGTGCAGTGGTGTGATCTCAGCTCACTGCAAGTTCCCTTTCCCGGGTTCATGCCATTCTCCGGCCTCAGCCTCCGGAGTAGCTGGGACTACAGGCGCCCGCCACCACGCCCTGCTAATTTTTTGTATTTTTAGTAGAGATGGGGTTTCGCCATGTTGGCCAGGTGGGTCTCAAACTTCTGACCTCAGGTGATCCGCCTGCCTCGGCCTCCCAAAGTGCTGGGATTACAGGCGTGAGCCACCGCGCCCGGCCATGAACACATTTCTGATGGGTACATGCCTAGGAGTGGAATTGCTCGATTTTTTTTTTTTTTTTTTTTTTTTTGAGACGGAGTCTCACTGTGTCTCCCAGGCTGGAGTGCAGTGGCGTGATCTCGGCTCACTGCAAGCTCCGCCTCCTGGGTTCACGCCATTCTCCCGCCTCAGCCTCCCAAGTAGCTGGGACTACAGGCGCCCGCCACCGTGCCCGGCTAATTTTTTGTATTTTTAGTAGAGACGGGGTTTCACCATGTTAGCCAGGATAGTCTCGATCTCCTGACCTCGTGATCCACCCGCCTCGGCCTCCCAAAGTGCTGGGATTACAGGCTTGAGCCACCGCGCCCAGCCGGAATTGCTCGATTATAGAGTGTGCGTATGTTTGGCTTTAATAAAAACTGTCAGTAGTTTTCCACTGCCCCCAGCAGTATGATTTGCCATGCAACACTTCCTCACTAACATTTGGTGTTTTCCATCTTTTTCCATTGTAGTCATTCTGGTGAGTGTGTGAATACTGGCACATTGTGGTTTAAACGTGTATTTCTGTGATGACTAATAAAACCAAGTTGCTTTTTATATTTACCATGTGGGTTTCCTTCTCGTAAAGTGTTTACGTCTCAGCCATTGTCTTTCTTTTTCTTTTTCTTTTCTTTCTTTTTCTTGGGGGGTGGGAGTGGGGTGCAGCGATGGGATCATAGCTCACTGAAACCTCCACCTCCGGGCCTCAAGCAATCCTCCTGCCTCGGCCTGCCAAAGTGCTAGGATTACAGGAGTGAGCCACCATGCCCAGCCCCGGGTAATTAAAAAAGGTTTTTGGCTGGGTGTGGTGGCTCACACCTGTAATCCCAGCACTTTGGGAGACCAAGGGAGACCTGAGCCCAGGAGTTCAAGACCAGCCTGGCCAACATGGTGAAACTCCAGCCGGGTGTGGTGGCTCAAGCCTGTAATCCCAGCACTTTGGGAGGCCGAGATGGGCGGATCACGAGGTCAGGAGATCGAGACCATCCTGGCTAACAGGGTGAAACCCCGTCTCTACTAAAAATACAAGAAAATTAGCCGGGCGAGGTGGTGGGCGCCTGTAGTCCCAGCTACTCGGGAGGCTGAGGCAGGAGAATGGCGTGAACCCGGGGGGGGCGGAGCTTGCAGTGAGCCGAGATCGCGCCACTGCACTCCAGCCTGGGGCACAGAGCAAGACTCCGTCTCAAAAAAAAAAAAAAAATAGGGCCTTTGCAGAAGTAATTAGTGAAGAGGAGGACATACTGGGTTACAGTGGGCTCTAAATCCAATATGTCTTTGTAAGAAGGCCATGTAGGCCGGGCGCGGTGGCTCAAGCCTGTAATCCCAGCACTTTGGGAGGCCGAGACGGGCGGATCACGACGTCAGGAGATCGAGACCATCCTGGCTAACATGGTGAAACCCCCTCTCTACTAAAAAATACAAAAAACTAGCCGGGCGAGGTGGCGGGCGCCTGTAGTCCCAGCTACTCGGGAGGCTGAGGCAGGAGAATGGCGTAAACCCGGGAGGCGGAGCTTGCAGTGAGCTGAGATCCGGCCACTGCACTCCAACCTGGGCGACAAAGCGAGACTCCGTCTCAAAAAAAAAAAAAAAAAAGAAGGCCATGTAGGGTGGCAGCTCATCACTGTAATCCCAGCTCTTTGGGAGGTGGAAGGATGGCTTCAGCCACTGCCCTCCAGCCTGGGTGACAGAACGAGACTCAATCTCAGAGAAAAAAAAAATTAAAAAAAGGAAAGTTTAGCCTAAAGAAGAGAATATCTGGGGCAAACGTGATCATGGCTTCAGTGGATACTGTCGGACAACTCCCCATATCCCTTCAGTGGTCGCTTTTGTAAACCAAAGGCCACTTCCTGGGGACTCTTCCTGAGGGCCTTGTTCCTGGTCACAGAGAACCCTCAGTTTGCTCATAAGACAAGCCAGGAGTGTGGGGTACAGCCTTCAACCAGTGACAGCAGGGAACTGGGGGGTACCTGAGCCCCCGCCCCGCTAAGCCAGCTCTGAGGTCTGCCCTGCACAGGCTCCCAGATCTCCTTGGCTGCTCATGCCATGACCTGCTTGATAACTCCCCCTGCGTTGCTGCCTCTGCTTCCCTGCCTCAGTTTCCCCCTCCTCTCCTGGGGCTCCCATGGAATCACCTCCCAAATAAATGACTTGCACCAGAATCCTTGTCTCAGGGCCTGCTAAAGAAACTGAAATAAAAAGAACAGTCTTCAAATCTGCCCAAGCCTCGATTTCCTTTTATCTTCCAAAAGAAAAAAAAAGACAAGTTAAGCATTTTTATAAAGAACAGGGTCAACAGGTAGAAGAAATGGGAATATAGATTTCAGTCAAAGAAGAATTTTTTTTCCTTTTGAAATGGAGTCTCACTCTGTTGTCCAGGCTGGAGTGCAGTGGCACGATCTCGGCTCACTGCAACCTCTACCTCCCGGTTCAAGCGATCCTCCTGCCTCAGCCTCCCAGGTAGCTGGGATTACAGACACACAACACCACGCTAGGTTAATTTTTGTATTTTTGGTAGAGATGGGGTTTCATCATGTGGGCCAGACTCATCTTGAACTCCTGACCTCAAGGTATCCACCCACCTCAGCCTACCAAAGTCCTGGCATTACAGGGGTAAGTCACCACACCCGACCAATAATTTTTTGTTTTTTTGAGGAGACAGAGTCTTGCTTGGTCAGCCAGGCTGGTGTACAGTGGCATGATCATAGTTCACTGCAGCCTTGAACTCCTGGACTCAAGTGATCCTCCTCCCTCAGCCTCCTGAGTAGACAGGCCTACAGGTACACATGCCACCATACTCAGTTAATTTTTATTTAATTTGAAAAAACAGTCTGGGTGGGGTGGCTCACGCCTGCAATTTCAGCACTTTGGGAGGCCAAGGTGGGCAGATCACCTGAGGTCAGGAATTCAAGACCAGCCTGGGCAACATGGTGAAACCCTGTCTCTACTAAACATACAAAAATTAGCCAGGCACAGTGGTGCACACCTGTAATCCTAGCTACTCGGAGGCTGAGGAGAAGAATCATTCGAACCCAGGAGGTGGAGGCTGCAGTGAGCTAAGACCGCGCCACTGTACTCCAGCCTGGATGACAGAGCAAAACTCTGTCTCAAAAAAACAAACAAACGGCTGGGCGCAGTGGCTCATGCCTGTAATCCCAGCACTTTGGGAGGCTGAAGTGGATGGATCACTTGAGGTCAGGAGTTTGAGACCAGACTGACCAACATGGTGAAACCCCGTCTCTACTAAAAATACAAAATTAGCTGGGCGTGGTGGTATGTGCCTGTAATCCCAGCTACCTGGGAGGCTGAGTCACAAGAATCACTTGAACCCGGGATGCAGAGGTTGCGGTGAGCCGAGATTGTACCATAGCACTCCAGCATGCGCAACAGGAGCAAAGCTCCATCTCAATTAAACAAAAACAAAAACATAAACAAACCACCCTCTCATGATCATCCAGACTGTTCTGCCTGGTTTGAGTGACAGGCAACTCACCATCTATCCTCTTCCCACCTATGACAGCTCTGACTATCACAAAGTTCTGTTAAGTTCTTTTAAAAATTTGGCTGAAGCCAGGTGTGGTGGCTCACCCCTATAACCCCAGTGCTTTGGGAGGCTGGAGTGAGCAGATTGCTTTGAGACCAGGAGTTTGAGACCAGCCTGGCAACTTTTGAGCTCTACAATTTTTTTTTTTTTTTTGAGACAGAGTTTCACCCTTTTTTCCCAGGCTGGAGTGCAATGGCGCGATCTTGGCTCACTGCAACCTCTACCTCCCAGGTTCAAGTGACTCTCCTGCCTCAGCCTTCCAAGTCGCTGGGATTACAGGCATGAGCCACCACAAAATTAGCCCGGCTAATTTTTGTATTTTTAGTAGACACAGGGTTTCACCATGTTGGCCAGGCTGGTCTCGAACTCCTGACCTCAGACAATCCCCCTCCACCACCTCCACCTCCCAAAGTGCTGGGATTACAGGCGTGAGCCACCGCACCTGGCCCCACAAAAAAAAAAAAAAAATTCAAATTGACCAGGTATGGCCAACGTGGTGGCTCTTGCCTGTAATCCCCAACAATTTGGGAGGCCAAGGTGAGAGGGTCACTTGAGCCAAGAGTTTAAGACCAACCTGGGCCACATAGCAAGACCTCGTCTCTATTGTTTTTTTTTTTTTTTTTTTTTTGAGACAGAGTCTCGCTCTGTCGCCCAGGCTGGAGTGCAGTGGCACTGTCTTGGCTCACTGCAAGCTCCGCCTCCTGGGTTCCCGCCATTCTCCTGCCTCAACCTCCCGAGCAGCTGGGACTACAGGCGCCCGCCACCTCGCCCGGCTAGTTTTTTCTATTTTTTAGTAGAGACGGGGTTTCACCGTGTTAGCCAGGATGGTCTCGATCTCCTGACCTCGTGATCCGCCCGTCTCGGCCTCCCGAAGTGCTGGGATTACAGGCTTGAGCCACCGTGCCCGGCCGACCTCGTCTCCATTTTTTTCTTTTTCTTTTTAGAGACAGAGTCTTGGTCTGTCGCCCAGGCTGGAATGCAATGGCGGGATCTCGGCTCATTGCAACCTCTGCCTCCTGCGTTCAAGTGATTCTCCTGCCTCAGCCTCCCTAGTAGCTGGGATTACAGGTGCCCATCACCATGCCTAGCTAATTTTTTTTTTTTTGATTTCTAGTAGGGATGGGGTTTCACCATATCGGCCAGGCTCTCCCTCTCTGACTATATATATATATATATATATATATATATATATATATATATGTTGGTTTGCTGCTGTTGTTGTTGGTTGTTTGTTTTTTCATTTGTTGTGTATTGTTTGTTTTTTTTTTTTTTTGAGACGGAGTCTCGCTCTGTCACCTAGGCTGGAGTGCAGTGGCCGGATCTCAGCTCACTGCAAGCTCCGCCTCCCGGGTTTACGCCATTCTCCTGCCTCAGCCTCCCGAGTAGCTGGGACTACAGGTGCCCGCCACCTCACCCGGCTAGTTTTTTTTTTTATTTTTATTTTTAGTAGAGACGGGGTTTCACCGTGTTAGCCAGGATGGTCTCGATCTCCTGACCTCGTGATCCGCCCGTCTCGGCCTCCCAAAGTGCTGGGATTACAGGCTTGAGCCACCGTGCCCGGCCTGTTGTGTATTGTTTTAAGCGTCAGGTGATTGTGATGATCTGTCAGGTTTGGGATCTGTTAGAAGAGATCTCTCAAATGCCCCCAGCCAGCCCTGGCCCTGCTGGTGTCTCCCCAAGAAGATGGATGGGCTGGCACCTGCCTGGACCGTGTTTTTAAATATCCATTGTCGAGGTTGGGCTACTCTGTGTTCACATCTTGAGACCATCCAGAGCTCCACACGGAAATAAGCAAACAAAACTTTGCCCAAGAGCCAAAAACCTATCTACAATAACCAATTGTGCTATAAAGTCACTTAGCTCAGTTCACTGGAATATTACTTAATTTCCTCTGCTTTTTCTTTTTAAACAAGGAAGTGTTGACTCAGCCAACAGCACTGGGAACCAGACTCCCTGGGGCCTGCCTGCCTCTGCTTTTCTCCCAAATTCTCTTCCTTTTTTGTCCCTGTTGATGGAATTCAATAAAGGGATCTCTACCATCTGTCACTTGGTTTTTTTGTCGCTTGGTTGGTTGGTTTTTTGTTTTTTTTGTTTTTTTGGCAGAGTCTCACTCTGTTGCCCAGGATGGAGTGCAGTGGTGCCATCTCAGCTCACTGCAACCTCTACCTCCCAGGTTCAAGTGATTCTCCTGCCTCAGCCTCCGGGGTAGCTGGGATTGCAGGTGCCTGCCACCACACCCGGCCAATTTTTGTGTTTTTAGTAGAGATAGGGTTTCTCCATGTTGGCCAGGCTGATCTTGAACTCCTGACCTCAAGTGATCCGCCCGCCTCGGCCTCCCAAAGTGCTGTGATCACAGGCGTGAGCCGTGACGCCCGGCCCCAGATTATCTTTCTTCGCTGTCTAATTTCCTTCCCACGAGTGTTAGGTGGTTGCTTTTCCTTCAATGGGTCAAAAGTGCTGCTTTTGTTCCCAACCACAAAATTCTCTGGAATTGTTTTCAGAGCCATCTCAGCCTCATAAAAGGGGATCAGGCAGGAGCAGTTTGGGAGAAACCTGTGAAGGGCCTGATTTGCAGCATCATGATGGACCTGTCCGTGGCCTCTGCTGTGATCCTGGCGTCCCTCTTGAGTCTCCACCTTGGAACTGCCACACGTACGTAGCTGGCCCATTCCCCTCCTGGGGTTCCTTCCCGGACCTCCTGGGAGTGGACGGAAAGGAGCGTCTCCAAAGCCCTTCCTCTCCCTGATTTTTAGGTGGGACTGACATAGCCAAGACATGCTGCTTCCAACACAGCCACAAGTCCCTTCCCTGGACCCAGGTGCAAAGCTATGAATTCACCAGTAGCAGCTGCTCCCAGCAGGCTGTAATGTGAGTATTTCTCAGACGTGCTTTCAGGGACCCTGTCAGCCATGGAACAGGATGGGTGCTGAGCAGACCCCCAGGATGAGCCTTAGGATGGGAACCTGGAAAATCCCCTGTGCACACTAACAAGTGTGACTCTGAGCTTCAGGTAGAAGAACCTGACTCTTTTTTTTTTTTTTCTTTTTGAGACTGAGTTTCGTTCTTGTTGCCCAGGCTGGAGTGCAACGGCATGATCTCAGCTCACTGCAACCTCCACCTCCCAGGTTCAAGCAATTCTCCTGCCTCAGCCTCCCAAGTAGCTGGGATTACAGGCACATGCCATCATGCCCAGCTAATTTTTGTGTTATTAGGAGGGACAGAATTTCACCATGTTGGCCAGGCTGGTGTTGAACTCCTGAACTCAGGTGATTTGCCCGCCTCAGCCTCCCAAAATGCTGGGATTACAGGTGTGAGCCACTGGGCCCAGCCAACCCCCACTTTTAATAAACTCACGTGAGGTAAGGAGTTCAGGAATCATCAGCTGTGATGAATAACCTTGAAAATGTGGTTAACAATTAAATAACATGTTGAGTGTAGGGTTCCTTTCTGGGGTGGTGAAAATATCCTAAAGTTGATTGTGGTGATGGTTGCATAATCTATGACTATAATAAAAAACCATTGAATTATAATTATACCCTTTAAATGGATGGAGCTGTACACGGTGGGGAGGTTTAGACAATTGCTTGAGCCCAGGAGTTCAAGGCTGCAGTGAGCTATGATCGCACCACTGCACTCCAGCCTGGGTAACACAGACAGACTTCATCCCTAAAAAAAGAAAAAAAGAAAAAAAAAAAAAAAAAAAAAGAGTGAATTACAGTTATCCCCCAGTACCCACAGGGGATTGGTGCCAGGATTTCAGCATACAATTTCCCCTGCATTTATGCAGGTTTTGCATCACTGAGTACTGTATTTTCCATCCTCCTTTGGTTGGAAAAAGGCTGCCTATAAGTAGCCCCACAGAGGTCAAACCCGTATTGTTCAAGAGTCAACTGTATGTGCCGTAGGAACTGTTCTGTTCTGTTCAATAAAGCTGTTCTGTTACAATGAAAGAACCGGCCGGGCGAGGTGGCACAGGCTTGTAAGCCCAGCTACTCCAGAGGCTGAGGCAGGAGAATCGCTTGAACCCGGGAGGTGGAGTTTGCAGTGAGTCGAGATCGTGCCACTGCATTCCAGCCTGGGTGACAAGAGAGAAACTGTTTCAAAAAAAAAATAAAATAGGCCAGGCATGGTGGCTCATGCCTGTAATCCCAGCACTTCGGTAGGCCGAGGCAGGTGCATCACCTGAGGTCGGGAGTTCCAGACCAGCCTGACCAACATGGAGAAACCCTGTCTCTACTAAAAATAAAAGATTAGCCAAGCATGGTGGCACATGCCTGTAATCCCAGCTACTCGGGAGGCTGGGGCAGGAGAATCGCTTGAATCTGGGAGGCGGAGGTTGCGGTGAGCTGAGATCGCACCATTGCACTCTAGCCTGGGCAACAAGAGTGAAACTCCGTCTCAAAAAAAAAAAAAAATAAAAATAAAGGCTAGGTGTGATGGCTCACGCCTGTTATCCCATCACTTTGGGAGGCCAATGTGGGCAGATCGCCTGAGGTCAGGAGTTCGAGACCACCCTGGCCAACATGGCAAAAACCCATCTCTACTAAAAATACAAAAATTAGCTGGGCGTGCTGATGCGTGCCTATAATCCCAGTTACTTGGGCGTCTGAGGCAGGAGCATTGCTTGAACCTGGGAAATGGAGGTTGCAATGAGCTGAGATCACGTCATTGCACTCCAACCTGGGCAACAGAGCAAGAGTTTGTCTCAAAAAAAAAAAAAAAAAAATTAAGTATCCTGGTGCAGGTCACATGCTACAGGCTAGAACTGGTGGAAAATGGTAAATGACACCTGGGAGAGGTTGGTCTGGAGGCATAGTTTCCAGTGGAAATCAAGGTAGCAAAGAGGAGGGAGGCAAGGCCCAGGAGAAGAGGGGACAGGGACAGACAGCAACAGGTTTGTGGCAAGGCCAGAAGACTAGTGAGGGAACCGCCCCTCCTTCCCTTTCTATCCCATCCCAGGAGGCAAAGAGTCTCAATACTAACTTATCCATGTCTCTCTTTCACAGATTCACTACCAAAAGAGGCAAGAAAGTCTGTACCAATCCAAAGAAAAAATGGGTGCAAAGATACATTTCTTTATTGAAAACTCAGAAACAATTGTGACTCAGCTGAATTTTCATCCGAGGATGCCTGGCCCCGGCTCTTGGCTCTGCAGCCCTCAGGGGGGGCCTGCAGGATCTTTTCCGAAGGTTCCATGGGCCTGCTGGGGAGGAGTGGGTGTTTTCTCCCAGAGATATTTTAATAAAGGTTCTTCATAGAGTTGACTTTTCATAACATTCTTTGTCCATAAAACCCGAGTTTTCTTCAAGGAAAGAAAACTGAGTCAGTATGCATGGCTGCCTGGGAGGTCCTCAACCCCCAAGCGGACCCTGATACTGAATTCTGCCTTGGGTTTTTGTTTGTTTGTGCAAAAAAAAAGCAAGGGTAATTTTAAGACACTTTGGGAAAATGCTTGGTGAATGTTTTAACATTATTTAGAGGAATAAGTTTAGCTCATTTGGAAAAGGAAATAAACTTATTTCTGTGCAACACCTCACAGCCTGTTAGAACCGTGTAAATTGCAGTAGCTCCGAGTTGGGCAGCGTTTTCTCTTAAGAAAGCAAGACACTAATTAGTAAATGTGAATATTATCTACCTACCAAACTGAGGGTGCTTATGTCTATATAGCTTAAATAAGCTTTTTATAAAAATAATCAACTGGGTGCAGTGGCTCATGGCTGTAATCCCAGCACTTTGGGAGGCTGAGGCGGGAGGATCACTCCAGCCCAGGAGTTTGAGATCAGCCTGGGCAACATAGTGAGACTCACCACTACAAAACATTTAACAATTACTAGACATGGTGGCATGTGCCTGTAGTCCCACCTACTTGGGAGCTTGAGGTGGGAGGATTTCTCGAGCCTGGGAGGTCAAGGATGCAGTGAGCCATGATCGCACCACTGCACTCCAGTCTGGGCAACAGAGCAAGACCCTGTCTCAAATAATAATAATAATGAAGACCAACCTGGGCAACACGGTGAAACCTTGTCTCTACAAAAACACAAAAAATTAGCCGAGTGTGGTGGCACATGCCTGTGGTCCCAGCTACTCAGGAGGCTGAGGCAGGAGGATTACTTGAGGCCAGGAGTTGGAGGTTGCAGTGGGCCAAGATCACAGCACTGCACTCCAGCCTGGGTGACAGAGCGAGCCCCTGTCTCAAAAATATTTTTTTTATTAAAAAATAAAAAGTCCAGGCACGGTGGCTCACACCTGTAATCCCAACACTTTGGGAGGCCAAGGCAGGCGGATCACGAGATCAAGAGATCAAGACCATCCTGGCTAACACAGTGAAACCCCGTCTCTACTAAAAATACAAAAAAATAGCAGGGCGTGATGGCGGGTGCCTGTAGTCCCAGCTACTTGGGAGGCTGAGGCAGAAGAATGGTGTGAACCCAGGAGGAGGAGCTTATAGTGAGCCGAGATCACGCCACTGTACCCCCGCCTGAGCGACAGAGTGAGACTCTGTCTCAAAATAAATAAATAAATAAAAATAAAATAATAAAATAATAATTATTTTTGCAATTTCTTGCAACTTTTTGTGAATCTATAATTACTGTTTATAGTTATTAATTATTAATATCTATAATTATTATAGATTTACAAGAAGTTGCAAAAATAGTATGGGGAGGTCAGGTGTACCTTTTTTATTATTGAGACAGAGTCTTGCTCTGTCACCCAGACTGAAGTACAGTGACATAATTATAGCTCACTATAGCCTCTATCTCCCTGAGTTCAGGTGACCCTTCCACCTCAGCCTCCCAAGTAGGTAGGACTACAGGCATGGTCCACCACACCTGGCTAAGTTTTGTATTTTTGGCAGAGACAGGGTTTCACCATATTGCCCAGGCTGGTCTCAAATTCTTGGGCTCAAATGATCTGCCCACCTCAGCCTCCCAAAGTGCTGGGGTTACAGGTGTGAGCCACCGTGCCCAGCCCCCAAATCTATCTATTACTTAGTTTACCCCAGTGGCTACATCTTATGTAATTATAATGCAATATCAAACCCAGGAAATTGACACTGGTATAAAGCGTGTGCATAGTTCTGAATTACTGTCGTTTGATCACATGTACAGATTCACATCATAGCAACTGAGATCCCGATCTATTCCAACGTCACAGAGATCTCCCTCCAGTTATCCCTTGACAGTCACACCTCCCCTCCACCACCATCTTTAGCTCCTGGCAACCACCATCCTACTCTTTGGTACTATGAATCTGACTTTTTAGATGCTACCTAGGGAGTAAGTGAAATCAGGCAGTATTTGTCTTTCTGTCCCTGGCTTATTTCACTTTGCATAATGTCCTCCAGGTTTATCTATGTTGTTGCAAATGGCAGGATTTCCTTCTTTTTTAAGGTTGAATAATATTTCATTGTCTGTGTGTGTGTGGATCACATCTTCTTTATCCATTCATCCACTGATGGACACTTAGGTGGCTTCCATATATGGGCTGTTGTGAATAATGCTTCAGTACACGTGGAAGTACAGATACCTCATTGACATGTTGATTTATTTTCTTTTTTTCTTTTTTCTTTCTTTCTTTTGTTTTCTTTTTTTTTTTTTTTTTGAGACAAGAGTCTCTCTCTGTCACCCAGGCTGGAGTGCAGTGGTGCAATCACAATCTCAGTTCACTGAAACCTCTGCCTCCCAAGGACCTCTGCCTTCCGGGTTCATGCCATTCTCCTGCCTCGGCCTCCCGAGTAGCTGGGACTACAGGCGTGCGCCACCTAGCCTGGATAATTTTTTTTTCTTTTTTTTTTGAGACGGAATCTCGCTTAGTTGCCCAGGCCAGAGTGCAGTGGCACGATCTCAGCTCACTGCAAGCTCCCCATCCCAGGTTCACGCCATTCTCCTGCCTCAGCCTCCCGAGTAACTGGGACTACAGGCACCCACCACCACGCCTGGCTAATTTTTTGTATTTTTAGTAGAGATGGGGTTTCACCGTATCAGCCAGGATGGTCTCAATCTCCTGACCTCGTGATCCGCCCACTTTGGCCTCCCAAAGCGCTGGGATTACAAGCATGAGCCACCGAGCCCCGCCTGATAATTTCTGTATTTTTAGTAGAGATGGGGTTTCACCATGTTGCCCAGGCTGGTCTTGAACTCCTGGCCGCAGGTGATCTGCCAACCTCGGTCTCCCAAAGTGCTGGGATTACAGGCGTGAGCCAGCGTGCCTGGTGACATGTTTATTTCAATGACCTTGGATAGGTACCCAGAGGTGAGGTTGCTGGGCTGTACTGGCAATCCTGTTACCTATTTGAACTTTCTGAAGAAACTCCCTGCTGTTTTCCAGAATGACTGAACCAATTTACATTCCCAACAACAGAGTCAAGGCTTCCCTGGTCTCCACATCTCATCAACACTTATCATTTGTCCTTTTTAAATGTTTTGTTCTAATTGAGACATGGTCTTGCTCTGTCACCCAGGCCGGAGGGCAGTGGCAGGATCATAGCTCACTGTAGCCTTGACCTCCTGGGCTCAAGTGATTCTCCCACCTTAGCTTCCTGAGTAGCTGGGACTACAGGTGTGTGTCACCACATCTGGCTAGTTTCTGTATTTTGTTTTGGGTTTTTTTTGTTTTTTTTGGTAGAGACGAGATTTTGCCATGTTGCCCAGGCTTCACTTGTCTTTTTGATAATAGCCATCTAATGATGTGAAGTGCTATATCTCACTGTGGTTTTGATTTGCATTTCCCTAATGATTAGTGATGTGGAATATATACATATATATTTTAATGTACTTGGTGGTCATTTGTATGTCTTTGAGAAATGTCTATTAAGGCTTCTTTGCCCACTGGTTTTTTGTTTTTTTCTTTTGTTTTGTTTTGCTTTGCTTTTTGTTTGTTTCATTTTGCTTTGTTTTGGTTTTTTTGAGACAGAGTCTTGCTCTCTTGCCCAGGCTGGAGTGCAGTGGCTCAATCTCAGCTCACTGAAACCTCTGCCTCCTGGGCTCAAGCTGTTCCCCTGCCTCAGCCTCCTGAGTAGCTGGGATTACAGGTACGTGCTAATTTTTGTATTTTCAGTAGAGACAGCATTTCACCACGTTGGCCAGGCTGGTCTCAAACTCCTGACCTCAGGTGATCCGCCCACCTCTGCCTCCCAAACCAAAGTGCTGAGATTACAGGCCCCGTTTTTTTTTTTTTAGATGTAGTCTCGCTCTGTTGCCCAGGCTGGAGTGCAGTGGCGCCATCTCAGCTCACTGCAGCCTCTGCTTCCCAGGTTCAAGCGATTCTTATTTACATTTACATTGTAAAAATACAAAATCAATCATGAGAGCTATTGGCTATTAGTACCTGGCATTGAGGAAGCGCTTATTGCTCAAAGTCCAATCTTCTTAATTTTTTATCTCAGGTCTTGGATGATGTTTTAGATATTGTTTCCCAGAAATAAACCTTAAGATAAGAATTTACATGTAATAGGTTTTGAAGGTGATCTCAGGAAACACCAACCTGAGAGAGAAAAGGGAAAGCCTCCAATAAGTGTGTATTATCAAGCAAGTTACCAATGTGGACGGCGATGCTAAATGGTGTTGAGGAGCTCTGGGCAATGATGTAGAATCCATGTCTCAGAGTTAGCCCCGCCCACAGGGCAAGGGAGCAAGGGTGTTTATACACCAACTCCCGGCAGTCACTGGCTGATGGCTGATGTGGTGGGGCAGGGGTGAGTGTTAATTCTCCAGGACTTCCTGCCTGCTGTGTATAAGGGCAGAGTGGACCACCAGAGTTCCAGATTATGCGGGCTGTAGAATATAATTAATTGTAAGGGGCCGGGAATGGTGGCTCACGCCTGTAATCTCAACACTCTGGGAGGCCGAGGAGGGCGCATCACTTAAAGTCAGGAGTTCAAGACCAGCCTAGCCAACATGGTGAAACCCCATCTCTACTAAAAATACAAAACATTAGCCAGGCATGGTGGCAGGTGCCTATAATCCCAGCTACTTGGGAGGCTGAGGCATGAGAATCACTTGAACCCAGGAGGTGGTGGTTGCAGTGAGCCAAGATCATGCCATTGCACTCCAGACTGGGCACCAAGAATGAAACTCCATCTAAAAACATAATAATAATAATAATAATAATAATAATAATAATAATAATAATAAATAAAATAAAATTCTGCTTGCCAAGCTAGACATAAAAGGGCGGAATGCCTCTTCCTTTTGATAAGAATGTCAAGGTTACAGCTAAGCACTGTGGCTCATGCCTGTAATCCCAGCACTTTGGGAGGCTGAGGCAGGGGGATCACCTGAGGTCAGGAGTTCGAGACCAGCATGATGGGGTGAAATCCTGCCTCTACTAAAAATACAAAAATTAGCTGGGCATGGTAGCGGGCGCCTGTAGTCCCAGCTACTTGGGAGGCTGAGACAGAAGAATTGTTTGAATCTGGGAGGCAGAGATTGCACTGAGCCGAGATCGCACCACCGCACTCCAGCCTGGGTGACAGAGACAGGCTCCATCTCAAAAAAAAAAAAAAAAAGAATGTCAAGGTCACATTTTTCAGAAGGCCTCAGTGATTTTTGTCATGTCCCCAAACAGCAGTGGCTCTCTCTGGCCTCTGGTACCTTTTATTTCCCGTGTATGGAGCTTTTAGCTTTTATACAATTGCAATATGGTTATTGATGTTCTTAGCTCTGCTACCAGACTGCAGCCTTCTTGCGTTTGGGGATTCATTCATTTTTTTAATTAAAAAAATTATTATTGGCTGGGTGTAGTGGCTCATGCCTGTAATCCCAGCACTTTGGGAGGCCAAGGTAGGCGGATCACAAAGTCAGGAGTTTGAGACCAGCCTGGCCAATATGGTGCAACCCTGTCTCTACTAAAAATACAAAATTAGCTGGGTGTGGTGGCGCATCCCTGTAATCCCAGCTACTCAGAAGGCTCAGGCAGGAGAATTGCTTGAACCAGGGAGTCGGAGGTTTCAGTGAGCCGAGATTGTGCCACTGCACTCCAACCTGGGCAACAGAACAAGACTCTATCTCAAATAATAATAATAATAGTAAATTGTTATTATGAGGTCTGGTGCAGTGGATCACACCTGTAATCCCAGCACTTTGGGAGGCTGAGGTGGAAGGATCATCTGAGCCTGGAAAGTTGGAGGGTGCAATCAGCAGAGATTGAGCCACTGCACTCCAGCCTGGGTGACAGAGCGAGACCCTGTTTCAAAAAAAAAAAAAAAAAAAGTATTATTATTATTATAAAAAAATTTGAGGGGCTGGCCCAGTGGCTTATGCCTATAATTCCAGTACTTTGGGAGGCAGAAGCTGGCAGATCACTTGAAAACAGGAGTTCAAGACCAGCCTGACCAACATGGTGAAACCCCGTTTCTACTAAAAATGCAAAAATTAGCCAGGTGTGGTGGCACCCACCTGTAATCCCAGCTACTTGGGAGGCTGCGGCGGGAGAATCGCTTGAATCCGGGAGGTGGAGGTTGCAGTGAGTGGAGATCACACGGCTGCACTCCAGGCCAGGCAACAGAGCGAGACTGCATCTCAAAAAAAAAATTATAGAGACAGGGTCTTATGTTGCCCAGGCTGGTCTCAAACTTCTAGCCTCAAATGAGCCTCCCGCCTCAGACTCCCAAAGTGCTGGGATTACAGATGTGAGCCACACCACCCAGGCCTCAGGGATTAATTCTATCTTGCACAAATGAAAGACTTGGGAAACATCTGTGTAATATGCCACCAAACACAAATACTGCCAGACACCCTTTGCCCAGGCTCAACTCTGAATGAGAGCAGAGTACCTAGGGGAAAAGATCCAGACATCCAAGCTTGCAAGACAGTCAAATTCCTGGTTGATAATTCTATGAAGAGGGACTTCTAACTGTAGTTCTACAAATTTACCAGCAGATGGCAACAGTCTCCTACCATCTTTTAAAGTTTCCTACCACGGCTCTGTTGATAACTGGCAGATTTACAGAAAAGTCTATTCTGTGAGTCTTTACCAGAGTCGTGTGCAATCTCTTTGGGAGGCGGGCAGGGAAGAGACAAAAGTAAAGGAAGACTGAGCTCAATCTTCAGAGGGTACGTTTCATTGGAGAGCAATGAAATACACACACAAAGCAATTTGAACTACACACAAAGCAATTAAGATCCTCTACAAGATAACACACCTGAGAGTTTGACAGGAGACACTATCTCCTTGGGCTTCAGTTTCACCAAACGAGGAGGGAGGAACAGAAGACATTCACAGTGGCCCGTGCGGTGGCTCACGCCTGTAATTCCAACACTTTGGGAGGCTGAGGCGTGCAGATCACCTGAGGTCAGGAGTTCGTAGACCAGCCTGACCAGGATGGTGAAACCTCGTCTTTACTAAATACAAAAAAATTAGCCGAGCATGGTGGCGGATGCCTGTAATCCCAGCTACTTGGGAGGCTGAGGCAAGAGGATTGCTTGAACCCAGAAGGCAGAGGTTGCAGTGAGCCAAGATTGCGCTATTGCACGCCAGCCTGGACAACAAGAGTGAAACTCCATCTCAAGAAAAAAAAAAAAAAAAAAGAAGACATTCATAGTGTCCCAACCTAGGTGCACATCAACAGTGGACTGGATAAAGAAAGTGGGGTACATATACACCAAGGAATACTATGCAGTCATAAAAAGAATGAAGTCATGTCCTTTGCAGCAACATGGACGTAGCTGGAGGCCATTATCCTAAGCGAATTCACACAGAAACAGAAAACTAAATATAACATGTTATCACTTACAAGTGGGAACTAAGCATTGGACACACAGGAACATAAAGATGTGAACAATAGCCCAGGTGCAATGGCTCACGCCTGTAATCCCAGCACTTTGGGAGGCCAAGGCGGGAGGAAGACTTGAACTCATGGGTTCAAAAGTTGGGTGTGGTGGTGCACACCTGTGGTTTCAGCTGCTCAGGAGGCTGAGGTGGGAGATGGCTTGAACCCAGGAAGTAGAGGTTGCAGTGAGCCGTGATCGTACCACCACACTCCAGCCTGGGTGACAGAGTGACACCCTATCTCAAAAAAAAAAACAAAACAAAGTTTAATTTTTTTTTTTTTTTTTTTTACAGAATCTCACTCTGTCGCCAGGCTGGAGTGCAGTGGTGTGATCTCGGCAGTTCTCCTGCCTCAGAGTCCTGAGTAGCTGGGATTACAGTCATGTGCCACCACGCCCAGCTAATTTTTGTATTTTTAGTGGAGATGGTGTTTCGCTATGTTGGCCAGGATGATCTTGATCTCTTGACCTCGCGATCCGCCTGTCTTGGCCTCCCAAAGTGCTGGGATTACAGGCACTAGCCGTTGTGCCTGGCCAAAAAATTTTTTTATAAAGATAGGAATAGGGCCAGGCGTGGTGGCTCATGCCTGTAATCCCAGCAAGTTGGGAGGCCAGGGCAGGTGGATCACCTGAGGTCAGGAGTTCGAGACCAGCCTGGCCAACATGGTGAAACCATGTCTCTACTAAAAATACAAAAAAATAGCTGGGCGTGGTGGCGGGTGCCTGTAATTCCAGCTACTCAGGAGGCTGAGACAGGAGAATCACTTGAACCTGGGAGGCAGAAGTTGCAGTGAGCTGAGATCGCGCCGCTGCACTCCAGCCTGGGCAACAGAGTGAAACTCCATCTCAAAAAAAAAGAAAGAAAGAAAGAAAGGAAGGAAAACTTCCTATTGGGTACAATGTTCACTATTTGGGTGATGGGATCAATAGAAGCCCAAGCTTCAGTGTCATGCATATACCCTTGTAATGAACCTGGGCATGTACCTACTGAATCTAAAAAAAAATTCTTTTTTGAGACAGAGTCTCACTCTGTCTACCAGGCTGGAGTGATGTGGCATGATCTCGGCTCACTGCAACCTCTGCCACCCGGGTTCAAGCAATTCTCATGCCTCAGCCTCCCAAGCAGTTGAGATTACAGGTGTGCACCACTATACCTGGCTAATTTTTGTATTTTTAGGAGAGATGGGATTTCACCATGTTGGCCAGGCTGGTCTCAAACTCCTGGCCTTAAGTGATCTGCCTGCCTCGGCCTCTCAAAGTGCTGGGATTATAGGTGAGAGCCACAGCACCTGGTGTCTTTCTTTTCTTTTCTTCTTCTTCTTCTTCTTCTTCTTCTTTTTTTTTTTTTTTTGAGAGAGAATCTTGCTCTGTTGCCCAGGCTGGAGTGCAGTGTCATGATATTGGCTCACTGCAACCTAGACCTCCTGGGTTCAAAGAAATTCTCGTGCCTCAGCCTCCTGAGAAGCAGGAATGACAGGCATGCGCCACCACACCCAGCTAATTTCACACTGTGGTCTCACTGGAGGATTTGCCCAACAAAGGGCAGCATGCACATGTAGTACCCTTGAGATCCATGTGGTTGGTGTTCCAAGGGAGACTCCTGGAAGGGACTCTCAGAGCCCCTTCAACTCTGGACCTTTAAGTCTCAAAATCTCATGTGTTAGTCTAGGTTTGAGCTTAGTCATTTCAATCTTGAAGGCCTT
Organism: Theropithecus gelada; assembly: GCF_003255815.1. Taxonomy (NCBI): domain Eukaryota; kingdom Metazoa; phylum Chordata; class Mammalia; order Primates; family Cercopithecidae; genus Theropithecus; species Theropithecus gelada. The sequence goes on along the minus strand of NC_037670.1, from coordinate 10,001,635 downwards.
GTTTCTTTAATTTGCAGTAATCTCTTGCATATATACACAATTTTAAATTTTAAAATTAATAAAGTACTTCCACATGGTCTTAGTTCATTTGTGCTGCTACAACAGACTGCCACAGACTAGGTAATTTATACAAACCAGAAATGTATTTCTCATGGTTCTAGGGGCTGGGAAGTCCAAGATCAAGGTGCTGGCATCTTGTATGGGCCTTCTTGCTGCTTCCTCACATGGCAGAAGGCAGAAGGGCAAAATGAGAGCAAACCCACTCCTGCAAGCCCCTCTATAGCAACTGTAATCCATTTGTGAGGGTGAAGCCTACATGACCCAAACACCTTTTGGAATGCTCCACATCCCCACACTGTTGCATTGGGGACCAAGTTTCCAACGCATGAATTTGGGGAGACACATTCAAATCATAGTACAACCACTGTGATTTTTTTTTCATTTCTTAACAACTCCATGAGGAAATTTTTTCTTCCAATTTATGAATTTAAAAACATCGAAGGCTCCAATCATTTAAAAAAATTGCTCAAATGACGGAGTTCCATTTCAAAAAAACTTGATTTATTTATTCTGCAAACATTTATTAAGAACTATTGACTGGGTGTGATGGCTTATGCTTGTAATCCCAGCACTTTGGGAGGCCAAAGTGGGTGGATCACTTGAGGTCAGGAGTTTGAGACCAGCCTGACCAATATGGGTGAAACTCCACCTCTACTAAAAATACAAAAATTAGCCAGGTATAGTGGAGTGCACCTGTAATCCCAGCTACTCAGGAGGCTGAGGCAGGAGAATTTCTTGAATCCAGGAGACAGAGGTTACAATGAACCAAGATCACACCACTGCACTCCAGCCTGGGCAACAGAGTGAGACTCCATCTCAGAAAAACAAAAGAACCATTGGCTGGGTGTGGTGGGTCACATCTGTAATCCCAACACTCTGGGAGGCTGAGCTGGGAGGATCCCTTGAGGTTAGGTGTTTGAGATCAGCTTGGTCAACATAGTGAGACCTCATTTCTAGAAACAATTTTAAACATTAGCTCGGCATGGTGGCAGGTATTTGTAGTCCCAGCTACTTGGGAGGCTAAGGCAGGAGGATCACTTTGCCCAAGAGTTTGAGGCTGCAGTGAGCTATGATTGTACCACTTCACTGCAACCTGGGTAATAGAGAAAGACCCTGTCTAAAACAAAACAAAACAAGACATGGAATGGTTACGTGCTATTTGAGAGTATAAATCAGGTCCCTAGCCTTGTGACACTCACATTCTAGCAATACATATAAACAGAGTAACACATTATTATGATGCAATATAAAACTACTACATTAGGGGCAGGCACACTGCCTCGTGCCTGTACTCCCAGCTCTTTGGGAGGGTGAGGTGGGCAGATCCGTTCAGCCTGGGAGTTTGAGACCAGCCTTGGCAACATGGTGAAACCCCATCTCTACAAAAAAATAGATAAACTAGCTAGGTGTGATGGCATATGCCTGTGGTCCCAGCTACTTGGGAGGCTGAGGCAGGAGGATTGCTCGAGCCCAGGAGGTGGAGGTTGCACTGAGCTGAGATTGTGCCATTGCACTGAAGCCTGGGTGACAGAGAAGACCCTGTCTCAAAGATGAATACAATAAAATAATAAAATAGTACTACATTAAAATGTGGGGGAAGGAAGGAGCAGTGATTGAGTGACTTCTACATTCTAGGTCAGGGGTCCCCAACCCCTGGGCCATGAACCAGTACTGGTCCAGTCTGTGGCCTGTTAGGAACTGGGTCTCACAGCAGGAAGTGAGTGGCAGGCGAGCAAGCGAAGCTTCATGTGTATTTATATCCGCTCCCCATCACTCGCACTACTCCCTGAGCTCTGCCTCCTGTCGGATCAGTGGCAGCAATGGATTCTCAAAAGAGTGCAAACCCCACTGTGAACTGCGCATGTGAGGGATCTAGATTGCATGCTCCTTATGAGAATCTAATGATAAATGTAACATGCTTGAATCATCCCCAAACCATCCCCCATCAAAAAACTGTGAAAAAGTTGTCTTCCAAGAAACTGGTCCTTAGTACAAAAAGGCTAGGGACTCCTGTTCTCTCTCTCTCTCTCTTTTTTTTTTTTTTGAGACAGTCTTGCTCTGTCATCCAGGCTGGAGTATAGTGGTGCAATCTCAACTCACTGCAACCTCCACCTCTGCAGTTCAAGCAATTCTCCTGCCTCAGTCTCCCGAGTAGTTGAGATTACAGGCGTGCACCACCACGCCCAGCAACTTTTTGTATTGTTAGTAGAGACAGGGTTTCACCATGTTGGTCAGGCTGGTCTTGAACTCCCGACCTCAGGTGATCCACCCACCTAGGCCTCCCAAAGTGTTGGGATTACAGGTGTGAGCCACTGCGCCTGGCCAAGGAGACCACTGATCTAAGCTCTGCAAAAAGTGTTTTCTCTGCAACTTCCACTGAAATCAGTCAGGATAAGTTAAGTGATGGTGCAGAACAAAAAGCCCAAATCTCTGTTTATGTTCCACTCATACTGCACGCTGAACATGGGTAGCCAGAAGTTGTGCTCACATAGTCACTCAGGGAGCCAGGTGAACAGAGGTTCTGTCTCAACCACCCTTTCAGTGGCAGTGGCAGGGTAAAATGAACTCCCAACAAGCAACTATATGGCCTGAGCCATAAGTAGCACTGGTCAATCCTCACGACTCATTACAGATCAAGCTACAAGACCTCATTCAACCACAAGGGGGCCTGAAAGTCCACTCTCCTCCGAGCCCAGAAATACAGGAGGAACTAATATTATTAAGGACTAAGGACAAGTAGAGAAATACTTGTACTTCAAAAAAAACTATCCATTGGGCCAGGCGTGGTGGCTCACGCATGTAATCCCAGCCCTTTGGGAGGCCAAGGCAGACGGATCACTTGAGGTTAGGTGTTCGAGACCAGCCTGGCCAACATAGTGAAACCTCATCTCTACTAAAAATACAAAAATTAGCCAGGTGTGCTGGCGCATGCCTGTAGTCCCAGCTACTTGGGAGGCTGAGGTGGGAGGATCCCTTGAGCCTGGGAGGTCGAGGCTGCAGTGAGCTGTGATGGCACCACTGCACTCCAGCCTGGGCAATAGAGCAAGACCCTGTCTCATAGGAAAAAATGACAACAATAACTCTACATAGTGGCTATCAGTCGGCAACAGGGCAGAGGCAGCCGCATCTTAGAATTGCTAGGAAGCTTTTCCTAAATAAACTTATCCCTGCCTGTGAGCGAATCCTCTCCAACCCCCAGGCCCAAATTCCAATATGTTCTGGGATAGGACAGAAGCTGGGGGGTGACGACCCAGGTGAGGTGAGCCTCTGGCAAGCAAGGAACCCAGGCATATAGAAAAACTTTGGCCTCAGAAGACACGGGACCCCTGGAGCAGAAATGGGAGAAGTCCTGGTTGGGAATATAAGGGCCAAGGATCGGCTGGAATGAGGCTGCTTCCATAGAAGCCACTCTTTTTATTTTTTTTCCCCGTGCTCTGCCTTCCTGCTGTGTTTGGTAATGACCTTGTCTTCTCCATTAAGAATCCACTGTTTCAGCTGAGGCTGTGACTCTACGGTTCCATTAAAGCTCTCCTGGGGCAGTCAGACATTCACCAAGTTCATAAGAGCTGAGACAGGGCAAGCTAGGAGGCACCAGGCTGGATAACCGCCCTCCTGGGAGGAGCAGGGTGACAGCCTGGATGACTTTTCCTCCCTGCTCCCAACCAGTGGCTCCAGTGCTTCATGAAGGGGTCACTGTGACAAGGAGGTCACTACTCCTCCTTGGACCTCAGTGTCTTAAGCAATGATAACTGCAGGTTTTTGTTTTTTTTTTGAGACAGGGTCTCTCGGCTCACTGTAGCCTTGACCTCCCAGGCTCAAGCAATCCTCTTGCTTCAGCCTCCTGAGTAGCTGGGACCACAGCATGTGCCACCACGCCTGGCTAATTGTGTGTGTTTGTGTGTCTGTGTGTGTGTGTGTGTGTGTGTGTTTTCAGTAGCTATGGGGTTTTGCCATGTTGCCCAGGCTGGTCTCAAACCCCTGAGCTCAAGCAATTCGCTCACCTTGGCTTCCCAAAGTGCTGGGATTACAGGTGTGGCCACCATGCCTGACCCCAAGCAGTTTTCTTATAGCGAGCCCTGCTGCACACATGCATGATCTCCATGTTGCAGGCAGTGTTGAGCATGGCTGGGAGTGCAAGCTTGGACTCCGGTTGCCTGGGTGTGGATCCACCGTTTATCAGCTGTGTGATCTGAGCTAAGTTCTTGAACCTGAATCCTCCATTAACTCCAGTTTCCTTACTGGTAAAATGGAGATTGTAATGATACTAGGCTCATTGGATTGCCACAAAGTCTTCACGAGATAATGGATAAAAAGCTCAGAGACAGAGCCTGCTATGTAGTAAGTGCTTAACAAAAGTCCATTACAGGCTGGGGGTGGTGGCTCTCACCTGTAATTCCAACACTTTGGGAGGCCAAGACAGGCGGATCACCTGAGGTCAGAGGTTCGAGAGCAGGCTGGCCAACATGGCAAAACTCCGTCTCTACTAAAAATACAAAAATTAGCCAGGTGTCCTGGTGCATGCCTTGCAATCCCAGCTACTTGGGAGGCTGAGGCAGGGAGAACCACTTGAACCCGGGAGGCGGAGGTTGCAGAGAGCAGAGATCGAATGACTGCACTCCAGCCTGGGGGACAGAGTGAGACTCCATCTCAAAACAACAACAACAACAACAAAGTCTGGCCAGGCACAATGGCTCACGTCTGTAATCCCAGCACTTTGGGAGGCCAAAGCAGGCAGATCACGAAGTCAAGAGATAGAGACCATCCTGGCCAACATGGTAAAATCCTGTCTCTACTAAAAATACAAAAATTAGCTGGGTGTGGTGGTGCATGCCTGTAGTCCCAGCTACTCGGGAGGCTGAGGCAGGAGAATCACTTGAACCCGGGAGGTGTAGGTTACAGTGAGGTTACAGTGAGCCAAGATCGTGCCACTGCACTCCAGCCTCGCAACAGAGAAAGTCTCTATCTCAAGAAAAAAAAAAGGCTGTTGCTATGTCAGCTCTTCTTGTTGGTGTTTTTTTTTGTTTTTGTTTTTGTTTTTGTTTTTTTTTGAGACTAAGTCTCGATCTGTCACCCAGGCTGGAGTGTAGTGGTGTGATCTTGGTTCACTGCAACCTCTGCCTCCTGGATTCAAGCGATTCTTCCTGCCTCAGCCTCCCTCCCAAGTAGCTGGGATTATAGGCATGTGCCACCATGTCCAGCTAATTTTTGTATTTTTAGTAGAGACGGTGCTTCACCATGTTGAGCTGGCTGGTCTCAAACTCCCAACCTCAGGTGATCTGCCCACCTCGGCCTCCCAACGTGCATGAGCCACAGCATCGGCATTTTTTCCTCTTTTTTTTTTTTAAAGAGAGGGTCTTGCTTTGTCACCCAGGCTGGAGTGCAGTGGCACAATTATAGTTCACTGAACCCAGGAGCTGGAGATTGCAGTGAGCCGAGATTGTGCCACTGCACTCCAGCCTGGCGACACAGTGAGACTCCATCTCAAAACAAAAAAAAAAAAAAAAAAAAAAAGGTAGGGCAGTGGCAGTGAGCTGAATGATTGCATACGTGTGCCCAGTGAGTCTACATTTTACATAAGATAAGGTGTGCATTTGAAGGTAAAGGGAATAGAGGAGGCAGATGTCTTGGGGAGAGGTGCAGAGGGGATGAATTTCATCTCGTCTTTGTTCTGCATCTGTGAGGAATAGCTAGTAAGGGACATTATTGGTAATAATGAAAAACTGAAAGGGCTGGTTTCTGTTTAGCCCCTAGGGAAGACATTCTAATGGTAGTTAGTGAGGGAGCGGGGATAATGAGCTGTGTCTGATCTCCCTTCCTGTCACGGCCGTGAACTCAGCCTCCAAGCTTTCTCTGGGGTTTCCTGGGCCAACAGGGGTTGGGTTTGTTGAGGACTTAGAATTTCATTTTTAGGTCGGGCGCAGTGGCTCATGTCTGTAATCCCAGCACTTTGGGAGGCCAAGGTGGGAGGAGGACTTGAGCCCAGGATTTCAAGACCTCGTCTCTATTTTAAAATAATGATGATAATAATAATAATAAAGAAGTCCCAGGGCTGCTCTGGAAAGTGAGAGTCAGAGAAGAGAGGGGAAGTGGGGGAAAGGAAAGGAGGAGAAGAAAGGAGGGGATGTGAAAGAGATTGCTTTTGTTTGCTGTTATTAGCCTTAGAGAACTGTTTGGCATTTTTAAATAAATTTTTGCTCACGCCTGTAATCTCAGCACTTTGGGAGGCCAAGGCGGGCGGATCACCTGAGGTCAGGAGTTCAAGACCAGCCTGGACAACATGGCGAAACCCCGTCCTTACTAGAAGTACAAAAATTAGCCGGGGGTGGCGGCACATGCCTGTAATCTCAGCTACTCAGGAGGCTGCGGCAGGAGAATTGCTTGAACCCAAGAGGTGGAGGTTGCGGTGAGCCAAGATCATGCCACTGCACTCCAGCCTGGGCAAGAGAGCAAGACTCTGTCTCAAAAAAAAAAAAAAAAAAGATTTTTTTTAGAGGTAGAATCTGACCTCTTGACTAGGCTAGAGCCCAATAGCACACTCATAGCTCACTGCAGCCTCAAATTTCTGCCATTAAGTGATTCTCCCAACTCAGTCTCGCCAGTAACTGAGACTACAGGCATGCACCACCACGTCCAGCTGATTTTTTCTTTTATTCTTTGTAGAGACGGGGTCTCGCTATGTTGCCCAGGCTGGTCTCGAACTCCTAGCCTCAAGCAATCCTCCTGCATTGGCCTCCCAAAGTGCTGGGATTACTGATGTAAGCCACAGTGCCTGGTCAGAGGCTGCTTTTATTGGTTGTTATTACCCTTAGAGAACTATTTGTTTCAAAAAAATATTTTGAGATAGCATCCAGCTCTGTTGCCCAGGTTGGAGTGCAGCAGTGTGATCATAGCTAACTGCAGCCTTGGCTTCCCAGACTCAAGTGATTCCCCCCACCTCAGCCTTTAGAGTAGCTGGGACTACAGGCATGTACCACCGAAGTCTGCTAATTTTTTAAAAAATTTTGGCCGGCGCGGTGGGTCACTCTGTAATCCCAGCACTTTTGGAGGCCAAGGCAGGTGGATCATTTGAGGTCAGGAGTTCGAGACCAGCCTGACCAACATGGTGAAACCCCATCTCTACTAAAATACAAAAAAAGTTAGCCGGGCGTGGGGGTGCATCCCTGTATTCCCAGCTACTCTGGAGGCTGAGGCAGGAGAATCACTTGAATCAGGAAGGCAGAGGTTGCAGTGAGCCGAGATTGCACCATTGCACTCCAGTCTAGACGACAAGAGTGAATTTAAAAAAAAAAAAAGAATTTGCAGCCACCAGCATCAGCTGATTTTTTTAATGTTTTGTAGACACAGTGATCTCACTATGTTTCCCAGTCTGGCCTCAAACTCCTGGCCTCAAGTGATCCTCCTGTCTCAGCCTCCCAAAGTCTTTTTTTTTTTTTTTTTTCTTTGAGACAGAGTTTCACTCTGTTGCCAGGCAGTCCCGGCTCACTGCAACCTCCACCTCCTGGGTTCAAGTGATTTTCCTGTCTTAGCCTCCTGAGTAGCTGGGATTACAAGTGTGAGCCGCCACACCCAGCTAAATTTTGTATTTTTAGTAGAGACGGGGTTTCGCCACATTGACCAGGCTGGTCTTCAACTCCTGACCTCAAGTGATCCACCTGCCTTGGCCTCCCAAAGTACTGGGATTACAGGCGTGAGCCACTTTGCCTGGCCTGTATAGTATATAAAGTATACTAATCTTAAGTGTATAACCTGAAGAAGTGTTACATAGGCATATACCCATGTTACCATCACAGAAGATATGTAACATTTTACTTCCTTAGAAGATAACTTCATGCCACTTTCCACTCAGTCATGCTTACTGCTTGAGTTCCAGTTTATATCTTGGGAAACATATGATATCCCAGAGATATCCACTTTTTTTTTTTTCTATTTTAACTTACGGGCCTTGTCTCTAAAAAAACTCAATTAAATTTTTTAAAAAGCTGAAAGCCGCCAGGCGCGGTGGCTCACGCCTGTAATCCCAGCACTTTGGGAGGCCGAGGCGGGTGGATCACGAGGTCAGGAGATCGAGACCACGGTGAAACCCCGTCTCTACTAAAAATACAAAAAAATTAGCCGGGCGTGGTGGCGGGTGCCTGTAGTCCCAGCTACTTGGGAGGCTGAGGCAGGAGAATGGCGTGAACCCGGGAAGCAGAGCTTGCAGTGAGCCGAGATCGCACCACTGTATTCCAGCCTGGGCAACAGAGCGAGACTCCGTCTCAAAAAAAAAAAAAAAAAAAAGCTGAAAGCCCCCATAGAATAAATGCCATGTATGTAAGTGCTGAAGAGGCATGAATCCCTGGCTTGATTTTGTCGTTGTTGTCGTTGTTGTTGTTTTGTTTTCTTTTATTTTTCTAAGGCAGAAAATTTTTCTGTCATGCAGGCTGGAGTGCAGTGATGTGATCTGGGCTCACTGCAACCTCCGCCTCCCAGGTTCAAGCGATTGTCCTGCCTCAGCCTCCTGAGTCGCTGGTATTACAGGCACCCGCCACCATGCCTGGATAATTTTTGTATTTTTAGTAGAGACGGGGTTTCACCAAGTTGGCCAGGCTGGTCTCAAACTCCTGACCTCAGGTGATCCACCCACCTCAGCCTCCCAAAGTGCTGGGATTACAGGTGTGAGCCACTGTGTCTGGCCTTTCTAGCACTTCCTTTCTTGTGTAGGATGTGCTTTTTGTTTGTTTTTTATTTTATTTTTTATTCTTATTTATTTATTTTTAGACCGTGTCTTGTTCTGTCACCCAGGCTGGAGCGCAATATATACAATATTGGCTCACTGCAACCTCTGCCTCCCAGGTTCAAGCGATTCTCCTGCCTCAGCCTCCCAAGTAGCTGGGACTACAGGTGTACGCCACCATGCCCGGCTAATTTTTGTATTTTTAGTAGAGACGGGTTTCACCATGTTGGCCAGGCTGATCTTGAACTCCTGACCTCAAGTGATCCACCCACCTCAGCCTCCCAAAGTGCTGGGATTACAGGTGTGAGCCACTGTGTCTGGCCTTTCTAGCACTTCCTTTCTTGTGTAGGATGTGCTTTTGTTTGTTTTTTATTTTATTTTTTATTCTTATTTATTTATTTTTAGACCGTTTCTTGTTCTGTCACCCAGGCTGGAGCGCAATATATACAATATCGGCTCACTGCAACCTCTGCCTCCCAGGTTTAAGCGATTCTCCTGCCTCAGCCTCCCAAGTAGCTGGGACTACAGGTGTATGCCACCATGCCCGGCTAATTATTGTATTTTTAGTAGAGAGGGGTTTCACCATGTTGGCCAGGTTGATCTTGAACTCCTGACCTCAACTGATCCACCCACCTTAGCCTCCCAAAGTTCTGGGATTGCAGGCTTGAGCCACTGTGCCTAGCCTGTTTGTTTTTTTAGACAGGGTCTTGCTCTGTCACCCAGGCTGGAGTGCAGTGGGACAATCATTGCTCACTGTAGCCTTGAATTCCTGGGCTTAAGCCATCCTCTTGCCTTAGCTTTCCAAGTAGCTGGGACTACAGGTACCTGCTACCATGCCCAGCTATCTTTTTGCTTTTTGTAGAGATGGGGTCTCACCGTATTGCCCAGGATGGCTTTGAACTCCTGGGCTCAAGCGAGGATGTGCTTCCTAAAAAACACAGGTATCCGTAACCAAACAGTGAATGTATAATTTTTTAGTACCGTGCCTCCTCCAGAGTAAGAGCCCAAGGAATGTTTGCTGAGTGAATGAAAGCTTGCATTATTACTCTTCCTAATTTACAGTTGGGTAAGAGGCTCAAAGCATTAAGCAACTTGTCCAAGAACCCACAACTAAAATACTCACTTATTAGTTCCAGAAGAAGACAAACAGTTCAATTTAAAAATGGGCAAAAAAAGTTTAAGAAGAAACCGCACTGGCCAGGTGCCTTGGTTCACGCCTGTAATCCCAGCACTTTGGGAGGCCAAGGCAGGCAGATCACGAGGTCAGGAACTCAAGACCAGCCTGGCCAAAATGGCAAAACCCCATCTCTACTAAAAATACAAAAATTAGCCAAGCATGGTGATATATGCCTGTAATCCCAGCTACTCAGGAGGCTGAGGCAGGAGAATTGCTTGAACCCGGGGGCGGAGGTTGCAGCAAGCTGAGATTGTGCCACTGCACTCCAGCCCGGGTGACAGGGCGAGACTCCAGCACATTTGCACAGACTAAAAGTATCTCCCTGTCAAGATAAAGCAACTCCATCTTGGATGCTAACCCACCATGTTGACTTCTGATTAATCCCTGTTCTAGGAATGCCTGTAAGATGCCTACTTTATCTACAGTTACCATAAATCCTGCCCTTAGGTCAAAACAACTTTGACCATAAAGTCCTTCCTTTAGACAGATTCACACAGCTTTCTTGCCTTTCTCTGAGGAGTCAACTTCAATTGCCCTACACATTCCTTCCCTGTGGTATACAAGCCTTGGGTCTGGGGGTAATGGTGCAGGTGTCCGCCATCTTGTCTCTTAGCCACTTACAATATGGCTTCTGTTCCTAAGTCCCTATTAAATGTCGTTTTCTCTGAGAGACAGCATGTGTTAGCCTCTTTCTTCAGCCTCTCAGCTTTGTCAGCCTTTAGGGGTGTGTTTGCATACAACTGCTTCCTGTGGAACACTCTCCCAAATAAGAAAATAATAACTTTACATGAAGAAACATGACAGACGCCACCTTAACCGAGTGACTGAGGTGGTCATCAGTGATAACACATACGTATGTATCCTTGAGAGAATGTGCTAAAAGGACGCATCACTTCTTTGATATTTTACCAAAATTTAATAGCATCTATCTAATTATGAGAAAATACAAGGTAAGCCCACATGGAGGGAGATTCTTTAAAATATCTGGTCAGTACTATTCAGAAGTGTCAAGGTTTAGGCCCCACACAGAGTGACTCACGCCTGTAATCCCAGCACTTTGGGAGGCCGAGGTAGGCGGACCACTTGAGGTCAGGAGTTCGAGACCAGCCTGGCCAACATGGTGAAACCCCGTCTCTAATTTTAAAAATGCAAAAATTAGCCAGGTGTGGTGGCACACGTCTGTAATTCCAGCTACTCGGGAGGCTGAGGCAAGAGAATCACTTGAACCTGGGAGGTGGAGGTTGCAGTGAGCTGAGATCGCACCATTGCACTCCAGCCTGGGCGACAGGGTGAGACTCTGTCTCAATACAAAAAAAAAAAAAAAAGTGTACTTGGGCTCTGGAAACCTGATAGAACAATGTGGCCATCCTCATATCAGGTGCTAAACCAGATCCAAACTGAGTGTGAAATGGGACACATTTCACCTGTTATAAGAGGCAGGTGATAGGACACTTACTCCTATGGGTTTCTGAGAGATTAGGATTTCATGTCTGGAAACCAGCATCCCTTAGAAGTACACAGGAGGGGTGGCACAGTGGCTCATGCCTGTAATCCCAGCAATTTGGGAGGCCAAGGCAGTAGAAATGCTTGAGCTCAGGAGTTTGAGACCAACATGGGCAACATAATGAGACCTCTGTCTTAGTTAAAAAAATTAAAACATAAATTAGCTGGACGTGGCGGTACACGCCAGCAGTCCCAGCTACTTGGGAGGCTGAGGCTGGAGGATTGCTTGAGCAATCCTCAGGAGTTGGAGGCCATAGTAAGCGGAGATTGCGCCACTGCACTACAGCCTGGGCGAGAGAGTAAGACCCTGTCCCCACCCCACCCCCCATCAAAAAAAAGCACAAGAACTGTTTCCTAAATTGCTCGGACAAAAGGTCAGAGTTGGATTCATCTCACAGAGTCCTGTAGTTTACATCTTGGGAGGGGTTTCCCTCAACTCTTGGCAAAGGGTTTTGCTGCTAAGGTAAGTGCGAGATCTTTAGTTTTGTTGTTGTTGTTGTTGTTGTTTTGTTTGTTTGTTTGTTTGAGATGGAGTCTCACTCTGCCGCCCAGGCTGGAGTGCAGCGGTGCAATCTTGACTCACTTCAACCTCCGCCTCTTAGGTTCAAGCAATTCTCCTGCCTCAGCTTCCTGAGTATCTGGCACTACAGGACGCCACCACGCCCAGCTAATTTTTGTATTTTTATTAGAGATGGGGTTTCACTATATTGGCCAGGCTGGTCTCGAACTCCTGACCTCGTGATCTGCCCACCTCGACCTCCCAAAGTGTTGGGATTACAGGCGTGAGCCACTGCGCCGGCCAAGGTCCTTAGTTTTAACTCCCTCTGAGTTTCACCAGAGGAAGGTAACTTGCTTGAGTCCTTTCCCCACAGGGTCCCTCCAAACCACAAATTCCTGATTCCTATTCTGGTTTATTCCTACTAAGAACTAGGCTGAGCTCTTAATCCCTGTTTAAAGGGGCCGTGTTTATTGAAGGCATAAACTCTGGGCAAAGGGTCATAAATCACTCTTTAGCTGGGTCCAGAGAGTGACAAGGGCACAAGACAGAGAATGGGCTCCAAGAGGCAATGTTATTAAGCATCTCGTCTGCTTTTCTGGTGTTTTTCCTTGGAGGTACACCCCTGAGAATCCTCTGCCCTAAAAATCTCTGTTTGCCTCTCCAGATTCAGCACTCCAAACTCTCCAACTGGCTCTGTGCCTAGAAGAAGGGATGGGAACAGCACTGACCACATCACCCTTGCCCTTGGCTTCCAACTGGGTTTAACCAATGGGAGGCACTAGCAGGAAATCAAAGTAGATGAGAAAGAGAGAGAGAGAGAGACAGAGAGAGAGAGAAAGAAAGAGAGAGAGAGAGATGGCCGGGCGCGGTGGCTCATGCCTGTAATCCCAGCACTTTGGGAGGCCGAAGTGGGCGTATCACCTGAGGTCAGGAGTTCGAGACCAGCCTGGCCAACATGGTGAAACCCTGTCTGTACTAAAACTACAAAAATTAGCAGGGATTGGTGGTGGGCGCCTGTAATCCCAGCTACTCACGAGGCTGAGGCAGGAGAATCACTTGAACCTGGGAGGTGGAGGCTGCAGTGAGCCGAGATCCCGCCACTGCACTCCAGCCTGGCTAACAGAGCAGGACTCTGTCTCAAATAAATTAATAAGTAAATAAAATAAAAATAAATATAAATACACAAAAATTAGCCCGGCATGGTGGTGGGCATCTGTAATCCCAGCTACTTGGGAGGCTCAGATAAGGTAATCACTTGAACCCGGGAGGTGGAGGTTGCAGTGAGCCGAGATTGTGTCACTGCACTCTAGCCCGGGCAATACAATGAGACCCTGTCTCAAAAAAAAAAAAAAAAAAAAAGAGAGAGAGAGAGAGAGATTGGGGTATTCATCTCCCAGCTGCCTCCCTGCCACAGCACTTTCCACAGTGACTGTGGGTTTTCTACCTAAGGTCACAGCTCTGGGTAAATGCCTACTTTCCCATGACCAAAGCCCCCGTCAGTTTCCAGCACAGCTCCCTCCCCTTTTCCCTTTAGGTCTAGAAATGGTAACAGCTTCCTGGTGTTCCAGTAATATCTGGTGCTTTACCTGTCCTGGTTGATTCCCTTAACCCAGGTCACACTTTTGTACATAGTTCCTTGTCTTTCTTTTTCCTGAGAGATGGTCTCTGTCTCTCAGGCTGGAGTGCAGTGGTACAATCACAGCTCACTGCAGCCTCGACCTCCTGGGCTCGAGGGATCCTCCTGTCTCAGTCTCCTGAGGAGCTGGGATTACAGGTGTGCACCATCACACTTGGCTTTTTTTTTTTTTTTTTTTTTTTTTTGTGAGGCAGAATCTCACTCTGTTGCCCTGGCTGGAGTGCAGTCACATGATCTCAACTCACTGCAACCTCCACCTCCCGGGTTCAAGTGATTCTTGTGCCTCAGACTTCCAAACAGCTGGGATTACATGCGCATGCCATCACACCCAGCTAATTTTTGTATTTTTATCAGAGACAGGGTTTCATCATTTTGCCCAGGCTAGTCTCAAACTCCTGGCCTCAAGTGATCTGCCCACCTCGGCCTCCCAAAGTGCTGGGATTACAGCCACTGTGGATGGCCACAAAAAATTTTTTTTTAATTAGCCAGGCATGGATGGGCATGGTGGCTCATGCCCGTAATCCCAGCACTTTGGGAGGCTGAGGCGGGCAGATCACTTGAGGCCAGGAGCTCGAGACCAGCCTGGCCAACATGGCGAAACTCTGTTTCTATTAATAATGCAAAAATTGGCCGGGGCATGGTGGCACGCACCTGTAATCCCAGCTATTCGGGAGGCTGAGGCAGGAGAATCACTTGAACCTGGGAGGCGGAGCCTGTAGTGAGCTGAGATTGTGACACTGCACTCCAGCCTGGGCAACAGAATGAGTCTCCATCTCGAAAAAAAAAAATTTTTTTTTTTTTTTTTTGTAAAGAGGGGGTCTCCTGGACTCACACTGTCTCCTGTACTGGCCTCCCAAAATACTGAGATTACAGGTATGAACCACCTCACCTGGTCCATAGTTTCTTCTTAAACTCTCATTACTCCTTTCAGTGTGTAATCTCTTTCCAGTTACGACTCCAATACAACTTCACAGCTGCCAACACCACCCTCGTGGCTAGTCTTTATCTCCCAACAATTCCCAGTCTACTGATGTACCCCCCGCAGGTCCCCCGACACTGCCTTCCTCACTCGGCCTTGGAGTTACTTTAGTTTCTCCTATTTATTTATCCCCAGTTTCCTGTTTCCATCCACCCACCAGCCCATGGCTGTATCTTTGTTGATCTTACTCTGTCTAAAATTGAGGTCATGGCTGGCCATGGTCACTCATGCCTGTAACTCCAGCACTTTGGGAGGGTAAGGTGAGAGAATCGTTTGAGGTCAGGAGTTCAAGATCAGCCTGGGCAACATAGTAAGACCTCATGTCTAAATAAATAAATAAACAATATAAAATAAAATAATAAAAAAAAAATTGAGGTCAGGCCAAGCTCGGTGCCTTATGTCTATAGGCCCAGTGTATTAGGAGGCTGAGGCAGGGGGATTGCTTGAGCCCAGGAGTTTCAGGCTGCAGTGAGGTATGACTGCATCACTGCACTCCAGCCTGGGCAACAGAGCGAAGGTCTGTCTCTAAAAAAAGAGAGGAAAGAACTATGTGCAAAGGGCCGGGCGCGGTGGCTCAAGCCTGTAATCCCAGCACTTTGGGAGGCCGAGATGGGCGGATCACGAGGTCAGGAGATCGAGACCATCCTGGCTAACATGGTGAAACCCCGTCTCTACTAAGAAATACAAAAAATAGCCGGGCGAGGTGGCAGCGCCTGTAGTCCCAGCTACTCGGGAGGCTGAGGCCGGAGAATGGCGTGAACCCGGGAGGCAGAGCTTGCAGTGAGCTGAGATCCGGCTACTGCACTCCAGCCTGGGCGACAGAGCGAGACTCCGTCTCAAAAAAAAAAAAAAAAAAACTATGTACAAAGGTGTGACCCGAGTTAAGGGAATCAACCAGGATGGGTAAACTGGCAAAGCACCAGGGACTGCTGGAACAGTGGGAAGTCACTACACCCTATCTCTAAATAAATAAATTTTTTTTTTAATTGAGATTTTTGTTGTTGCTGTTGTTTTGTTTTTTTGGAGATGGAGTCTCACTCTGTCACCCAGGCTGGAGTTCAGTGGTGTGATCTCAGGTCACTGCAGCCTTTGCCTCCCAGGCTCAAGTGATTCTCCAACCTCAGCCTCCCGAGTAGCTGGGATTACAGGTGCATGCTACCACACCCGGCTACTTTTTTGTATTTTTAGTAGAGACAGAATTTCACCATGTTGGCCAGGCTGGTTTTGAACTCCTGGCCTCAAGTGATCTGCCCGCCTCGACCTCCCGAAGTGCTGGGATTACAGGCGTGAGCCACCGTGCCCAGCTAAGGTAATTTCCTCTTCCTCTGTTAGCGCCCCTACCGTGCTCCCACACTCAGTTAATTGTCATCTCCCTCTCCCTAGACATGAAAAATCAGGTGACATCTAACCTCTCCCAAAGGAACCCAAGGGAGGGGACACTCCCAAAGCCTCCCACAGATACACAATTTAAGTAAAGGTGAAACCAGTCCAGTGCTTCCTATGCAAATGTAGCCTGAATGGCACCGCCATTGCCCACCCTCCAATCCCTGTGTCCAAGCCTTATTTGCGTAACCTCCCACGGGACAGAACTTCCTCCTCTCCCTTCTCTTCTAGGCCCTCATCATGTCTCACCTACGCTAGAGTCTCCCCACTGGTTTCTTCCCTTCCATCAGGCCCCCATAATCCATCCCCACAACACAAGCTCCTCAGTGCACCCGTCTGAGCAAAAGCCTTCAGTGTCTCCCTAGTAACGGCAAATGCCCACCCCTCTTTCACTTCTCTATTGAATGTGTGAATTTTTACCAAATGCTCTTATTAAACAAAACAAAACACGCCAGCAGGGTGGCTCACACCTGTAATCCCAGTGCTTTGAGGTGGTATGATCACTTGAGCCCAGGAGATCATGATTAGCCTGGGCAACCCAGCAACATACCCCTCGCTACAAATATATATATATATATATATATATATATATATATATATATATATATATAATATATAAATATATATAAAAATATATAATATATATATATATATTGAGATGGGGTCTCACTCTGTCTCCCAGGCTGGAGTGCAGTGGCACGATCTCTGCTCACTGCAACCTCTGCCTCCCTGGCTCAAGTAATCCTCCCACCTTGTGAGTAGCTGGCACTACAGGCTTGCACCACCACGCCCAGCTAATTTTAACTTTTTTTGTACAGATGGAGTCTTGCTATGTTGCCCAGGCTGGTTTCAAACTTTTGAGCTCAAATGATCCACCTGCCTCAGCCTCCCAAAGCGCTGAGATTACAGGTGCGAACCACCGCGCCTGGCCAAATTAAAACAAACAAAACACACACACACACACACACACACACACACTTGAATCACCAAATTGTAATGCCTAAAGGTGCCATTCATTACTCTGAGTTTCAAATAACTTTTAAAAAATACATCTATGCCGGGTGCTGTAGCTCATGTCTGTAATCACAGCACTTTGGGAGGCCAAGGTGGGAGGCTTGCTTGAGGCCAGGAGTTGGAGACCAGTCTGGGCAACATAGAAATACACCATCTCTGCAAAAAAAATTAGCCAGGCGTGGTGGTGTGCACCTGTAGTACCAGCTACTCGAGAGGCTGAGGCAGGAAAATCGGTAGGACCCAGGAGCTCAAGGCCCCGGTGTGTTATGATCTGCACTCCAGCCTGGGCGACAAAGGGAGACTGACTCCAAACGAAACAAACAAACAAAGAAACACCTAAATTGGAGTTTAATGAAAAACTTTTAACTTTCTCCAGCATTCCTGCTAAGCATCACACTTCTCTATGCTTGCTGACACCCTGGTTGACGTCTGAGCAGGATGGGACGCGCGGCTCAGAGCCTAAGATAAAAAGAAAGTGTCTGCAGGGCTTTCTACCAATAAATAAGTTCTGACGGGTTCATTAATGAGGTTTGGAAGGGAGGTCCCGGGAGGTGCCCGCGGACTCAGCCCGGAGCTCCGGGACTTGGGCTCTGCGATCCTTGCAGAAGGCATGGGCAGGGGCAGGATGGGGTGGTGCAGGACGGGGAAGCCTGGCAGTTGGGTGGGGGCGGCCACCCACTGAGGCCGGATCCGGCCAAGCGCCCACGTTGCGCCCGCCCGCGGGGCTGCGCTTCCCCGGGCTGCGGGCGCGGAGCTGGTCAGTCCGGCGCTCCCCGGTCCCAGGCCCGGAAGGAGCTAACGGGCTATTCGTAGGCGGGCCAGGATTCCCCCGGGGAAGGCCCCACTCCCCGGCCCGCGTCATTCCTGCCCACCGCCCCGGGCCCTCGCGGGGTAGCCCCCTGCACGAGCGGGCAGGGCAATGGGCGGCGCTTGGCGGAGGGCAGCGCGCTTGGGGCGCGCGGGGACCGTGGCCGAGGGGAGGAGAGGGCGGCGCGCGGGCGGGGACCGGGCGAGCGAGGGCAGATCAGGGCAGCCCGCCCAGGCCACGCCCCATACAGGCCCCGCCCCGTCTTCACCCCGCCCCAGCCCTGCCGGGAACGGCGGGACCACGGTGACTGACACGACTCCAGACCAGTCACCAAGCGCCTCGAGGCCCCGAGAGGCTACTCGGGGCCGAGCCAGCTGAGGGGCTCCTGAAGGGGCGGGGGCGGGCGGGGAAGCCTTTCGGCGAGGGGCGGGGTCTCAGGAAGACTGGCAGAACTCACAGCCAATGGCAGGCGGGAGCCGTCCCTTTAGCGCCGGATCCCCGCGGGTAGGGCGGGGCGGGCGGCGCCGTGGGGATCCCGGGGCGGCTGAGGGCCCCTGACTCGGCTCCTCGCGGCGACATGGATCGGATGGCCAGCTCCATGAAGCAAGTGCCCAACCCGCTGCCCAAGGTGCTGAGCCGGCGCGGGGTCGGCGCGGGGCTGGAGGCGGCGGAGCGCGAGAGCTTCGAGCGGACTCAGGTGAGGACGGGGGACCCCGGGGCATCCCTGGGGCACCCTGAGGGACGCGGTGTCCGAGAGGGGCTTTGAAGGGAGTAGGAGTCTTGCAGGCCCCAGTTGAGGACGGGGCGAGGGGGTCGTGAGCGGGGGCATTGGCGTGCAGATCTGGGCGATCCCAGGAAGGTCGGAGACCCCAGGGTACCCCAGCTGGCCTGGGGAGAAGGGCAGAGGCGGGCTCGGAGGAGATGGCAGGATGCGTGCGGCCAAGAGGAGCCTGATCGGCTGGGGACCGGGCAGGAGTCCCAAGGTGAGGTGAGAGGGGAAGGAACTGAAAAGGGGCGGAATGGAAGGGGTACCCCTAAACAAGGGAAGCGCACGGTAGCCGCTTGGAGGCTCAAGTGTGGGGTCGGAGAGTGGGGGAGCCAGGCTGGGAATGTGAAGGGTGAAGGGTCCTCTCTTCCCCTCCGATTACTTCTTGGTTGCACTGACATCCCCTCCCACCCGCCACTCCTTAGCATCCCCCTTTCTCGATGCCTCTTGCTTGGCTCTGGCCAGCCCCAGCTGTCAACTCTGAGGCCCGGCCGAAGGGGTCGGAGCAGGGAAAAGGAATGTAGGAAATGTAAAGTGTGGCCACTTTGTGGGAAAATTACTCTGGGGGCTAAAGTGGAGACCATGGTGCCCCGAGCCCTGACTTGGGGTCTTGGTTTTATCCCCCAAGATGTGCCTGACAGCTAATAGGCAGACTGCCCTATTTGTCCTGCCTGACCAGGGCTCGGGGCCAAAATTCCTCAGTGTCATCAACAAAAAGCCACAATCCATTTTTACCTCCGAGTTTTTAATGCCTGGTGTATTGATTGGACTGAATTAAGCTGACATGTTGATGGTGTTCATCAGTTCATTTGTATGTAAAATCCATTTCAAAGAGTACAACGCTTCTTTTAATCCCAGTGCCAATGCTGGAGGGGCAGATTTGTTCTACACTCTTGGGCTCAGAGTGGAACCTTTGAAGATCCAGTTGGGTCTCCCCCCGCACCCCTCCCCCCCCCACCAGAGGCTGGTCCCCTGGTGTGTTGTGCAAGGAATACTTCCCCCAAACACAGTTGGAGGGAAAGGGCTTTGGGATTTTAGTTAGAGAACACAGTGGGAATCTGACTGAAAGTTCTGTGTATGGAATCTTTCAAAGAATAAAGCTTTTGGCCAGGCGCGGTACCTCACACCTGTAATCCCAGCACTTTGTGAGGCGGAGGCGGGTGGATCACCTGAGGTCAGGAGTTCAAGACCAACCTGGCCAACATGGTGAAACCTCGTCTCTACTAAAAATACAAAAAATTAGCCAGGCGTGGTGGCAGACGCCTGTAATCCTAGCTACTTGGGAGGCTGAGGCCAGGAGAATTGCTTGAATCTGGGAGGTGAAGGTTGCAGTGAGTAGAGATCGTGCCACTGCACTCCAGCCTGGGCAACAAGAGCGAAACTCCGTCTCAAAAAAAAAAAAAAAAAAAGAAAGAAAGGAAGAAAGAATAAAGCTTTTCACCCCCAGAGGACTTTATCCCCTCTTCTTATTCTGAAAACATTTGGCCCCCCCACCTGGGCAACATAGTAAGACCATGTCTCTACAAAAAATTAAAAAATGAGGCTGGGTGCATTAGCTCACACCTGTATTCCCCGCACTTTGGGAGGCCGAGGTCGGCGAGGTGGGAGGATCAGTTGAGCCCTGGAGTTTGAGACCAGCCTGGGCAACACAGTGAGATCCCGCCTCTATTTTTTAAAAAATTAAAAATTAGTCTCATGTGGTGGCATATGCCTGTAGTCCCAGCTGTTCGAAAGGCTGAGGCAGGAGGGTCACTTGAGCCAGGAGGTTGAGGCTGCAGCGAGCTATGGTTGTGCCACTGCACCCCAGCCTGGGTGACAGAATGAGACCCTGTCTCTACAAAAAAATGAAAAAAAAAAAGTGAAAAAAAGAAAGAAAACCTCATGCAGGTGTGTCTGGATAGTGTGCAGCAGTGAGACCCTGTCTCTACAAAAAAAAAAAAGAAAGAAAGAAAAAAGAAAGTGCTTCCACGCAGGTGTTTTTGGATGGTATGAAACAGGGAGTCGCCACTACCTGGTTTTCCTACCCCAGGAGGGAAGTAGGAAATGGTCATTTCACTTCACTTCATTTCACTTCTGCCTCCCAGGATCCAGCTGGGTTTGAGGCTTGTTCTCTGGTTTCATGGACCCGACCCCTGAAAAGAAGGAAATTTTCCATTGGTCTTGGATGTTAGTACCTCCGCTAGCTTCCTAGTCACATGAGGCTTCTTGCTCCGTGAAACAGCGTGTATATTCCTTTTATTTTTATATTTTCATAGAGACGGGGGTCTCACTGTGTTGCCCAGACTAGTCTCAAACTCCTGGCTTCAAGTGATCCTCCTGCTTCTGCCTCCCAAAGCGCTGGGACTACAGGCATGAGCCATGACACCCAGCCCTATTTTATTTTTCTTTTAATAAATGACATAAGAAAATAAATAGATATTATTTTTTAACAACCCATTCCTTCTAGAGTCTCAAATATGTAAAAACTAGAGCAACAGAGAAATATGCGTAAGACTGACCTATAATAGTGAAAGAAATTAGGTTTGTGAAAGTTTCCACCCATGAGTGGTATGTTTCCCTGCTATCCAGGGACGGCCCAACAGGAGAGTCTAGGTCAGTGTTTTCTGGTGTTTTACATTCTGTGGGACATTTGTGATTGGTCAGATTTGACCTGGGTGGGGTGGGTGGGGATGAGGTAGAGTGGAGCAGAAAAAGATAATTTTTCTGATGTTGAAACTCTTATTTTTAACTTTTTTTTTTTTTTTTTTTTTTTGAGATGGAGGTCTCACTGTGTGTTCCTAGGCTGGTCTTGAACTCCTAGCCTCAAGCGATCTTCCCACCTCAGCCTCCCAAAGTGCTGGGATTTCAGGTGTGAGCCACTGCACCCAACCTCTGGTGTTGAAACTCTTTAGGGGTGTAGGAGAGTAAAGACAAAGAACCAGCCTGGACAACATAGTAAAACCTCATCTCTCCAAAAAATAAAATTAGCTGGATGTGGTGGCGCATGCCTGTTGTCCCAGCAACTTTGGAGGCTGAGGTGGGAGGATTGCTTGAGCCTGGGAGCCTGAGGCTTCAGTGAGCAAAGATTGTGCCACTGCATTCCAGGCTGGGCAACAGAGTGAGACCCCATCTAAAAAAGAAAGAAAGAAAAGAAAAGAAAAGCCCTAAAACCCAACGTTAGTCAATCTACAAAAAATTATTTTGTTTAATGACTACCTATCAAATGTATCATGAGGTTGCAGAGCTTGGTAAGCAAGGGGAAAAAAGGGGAAAAATGTATTATGAGATATAAAAATGAATTATGAAAAATTTAATGAGTTAGGAGACCATGAGAATCAGCCAAGGTATAATAATAACTAACTAATTATTGTGTTTGGCACCATTCTAAGGAAGGACATCATTGTATTACCTTTTTAAATCTTGACAAGAACGGATGAGGTTCACAATTTTACTCTCGGGACAATTGAGGCACAGAGAGGTTAAGTAACTCACCAGAAGTCACACAGCTGGAAGTGGTCTCAACCTTTACCCACTGCCTCGGGCAGCCTGTGAGTACTGAGCAGATGCTGGCATTGGAGTTAGAAGGCATTTGAGTCTTACAGCTGGGTGTGTATACGGGCCACGGGGTCTCAGGGAAGTTGTCTAACCTTTCTAAGCCTCAGTTTCCTTCTTGTCAAATAAACATAACACTTACCTGGCTGATTTATTGTGCGGATGCAATGAAGCCATATTCCTGAAGGCATTTTGTAAACTGTGGAGCACTAGTTCAGTGATTATTGTTATGATCTGACTGGGGAGACGAACCCAAGACAGCAGACGCGTGATATATCAAGTAGGCTGTGATTAAGTCTTCCTTAGACGGATAGATGTGGTACTAGGTAATAGGATAATTACCAAGAGCACGTGGATAAAACACAGGCTTTGGGGTTGGGAGCCCTCCCCGAGGACTGAAGCACATCTTTTAGCATGAGTTAGCGTTTGCTGGGTGGAGGAGAGGATGGGGCATTCCAGTGATGGAGGAACATAAATAAAGAAACATCTAGACTAGGCAGATAAACTTCCCAGCGGGTGCAGTGGAGACTCATTGGCTGGGGTAGAGAGAGGGGCAAAATTGGCCACTCCCTCCTCTGAACTATAGCAGGGCTGGTGACCTCTCCTAGTTCCTGTGACCTTGTGCTGGCATCATTTCTCTCTGTGGCCCCCAGTGAACGCTGAGCTTATTGAGGGCAGGTCTGTGTCTTGCTCTTGCCTACATCCTGAATCTCATGGTTAGTGGTGAATGGGGTCAGCAAGGGAACCCTGGGTTCAGCCCTGGGCCACGGGATATATTAATAATTGCTTTATTTTTTTTTAAGAGATGGTCTCGCTCTGTTGTCCAGTCTGGAGTGCAGTGGCACGATCATAGCTCAGTTTTGCCTCGGACTCCTGGGCTCAAGTGATCCTCCTGCCTTAGCCTCCTAAGTAGCTGGGACTACAAGAGCATGCCACCATGCCTAGCTGATCTTTAAAATTTATTTATTTATTTTTTTGACACAGAGTCTCACTCTGTTGCCTAGGCTGGAGTGCAGTGGCACTATCTCGGCTCACTACAACCTTTGCCTCCTGGGTTCAAGTGATTCTCCTGCCTCAGCCTCTCGAGTAGCTGGGATTACAGGCGAGCGCCACCACGCCCAATTAATTTTGTGTATTTTTGGTAGAGACGGGGTCTCATGTGTTGACCAGGCTGGTCTCGAACTCCTGACCTCAGGTGAGCCGCCTGCCTCAGCCT
The DNA here is from genome assembly GCF_003255815.1 of Theropithecus gelada. NCBI lineage: Eukaryota > Metazoa > Chordata > Mammalia > Primates > Cercopithecidae > Theropithecus > Theropithecus gelada. Next base: position 9,978,350 of record NC_037670.1, on the reverse strand, counting down.
CCCAAAGTGCTGGGATTACAGGTGTAAGCCACCGCTCCTGGTCTAAAATTTTTTTTTTTTAGAGATGGGGTCTCGCTGTGTTGCCCAGGCTGGTCTTGAACTCTTGGGCTCAAGCAGTCCTCCCGCCTTGGCTTCCCAAAGTGTTGGGATTACAGGTGTGAGCCGCCGTGCCCGACCTATAATTACTTGATGTTTTCTCGTAATGCTCCAGGTTTGCTCTTGGTCTAGCCTTGCCTCCTACATACCCAGTCTAGAGCCTGGCAGCATGCCCATCAAAAGACTCTCACTGCTCTGCCTGCCTTCATCTGTCCTGGCATCTATAACCTCAGACCAGCCTTGCATCCCTACTCCTGCCAGCCTCCTCCAGGAAGCCTTGCCTCCTCAACTCTCCTGCACCATCCTCACATTTCACCTGGCCACTGTCACTGCCAGAGTAGGCACCACTGACCTGCCTGATGGCCCAGCCACTGCCCCCATCTCCAACCAGACCCTTGGTGTGTTCCCCACCCAATCCATCACAAGCCACCTTCAAGCTTCAGGGAAGTGAAAAGTACTTCCTGCCCTCATAAAAAACCAGCCGTAATAAGACCTTATCAGGAGTACTTTACAGTTTATAAAGCATGTTTCTAGCCATCATGGGGACCACACAATGGTTAGTCATTATCATTTTCATTTTATGGATGAGGACATCGTGACTCAAAGAGCTTGGTAACTTGCCAAGGGTCATCCCACGGGTGAGTGGAAGGGCCAGGATTAAAAACCAGGACTCCAGGTTCCAAGTGTCAGGCCCGTTCGACCACACTGTCCTCCCCCCAGCCAAGAGGGCAATTCGAGAATCAGCCAGGAGGGCTGTCAATCACAGGACAAATAAAATAACCTGTCTGTTTTTACTTAGCTGGAAAATGGTTTTCTCCATGGTTTGTTTATTTCTTCCACATCCGTTTAGTAGCACATACCGTGGAGGAGACACAGAGATGAGTAAGATAAGGAGACCAGCTCTAGGGGGCTTGTGAGTCAGCCGGGAGGCAGACTGGCCGCTGCGCAGCTCCTGGACAAGCCTTGGCGCTCTGATGTGGTCAGGCGCCGAAACACCAGCATTACCAGGGCCATTAGGATGTCGGGCACCACCCAAAACTACTGAATCAGGGCCTGCCATGTTCACCAGAGCACTGGGTAGTCTGTGCATGCTGATGTTTGAGCAACAGTGCTCTGTAGTAGGTGAGTTCTGGGATTAGAGGAAAAGACACAGAGGTGGGAACAAACCTTTAGAAAGTCTCAATCTCCTTGGGTGGGCCGGGCACAGTGGCTCATGTTTATCATCCTAGCACTTTGGGAGAGGTGGGAGGATGGCTTGAGCCCAGGAGTTCGAGACCAGCCTGGGCAACATAGCGAGACCCTGTCTCTACAAAAAAATCAAATCAAATCAAATAATTAGCTGGGCAGGGTGGTGCTGCCTGTAGTCCCAGCTACTCGGGAGGCAGAGGGAGGACGATTGTTTAAGCCCAGGAAGTTGAGTCTGCAGTAAGCCGGGATCACACCACTACACTCCAGACTGGGTGACAGAGCCAGACCCTGTAAAAAAAATACATAAATAAAAGCCAGAAACAACAACAACAAAAAATCTGTGGGTGGCGCATACGTCAGAGCAAAGGATCTTAATGCATCCTGTGTTGAGAAGAGCCTTGGATCCTAGAGAGAAAGAGATAGAAACAAATATTTATTGAGGGCCTGATGGGTACCAGGAACGTGCTGGGTGATTTACATCTATGATTTCATTTTAATAGCTCAGGCTCAGAGAGGCTAAGTGACTAGTCCAAGGTCACACAGTGAGTGAACCGAGAAGCCAGGACTTCACAACCAAATGGCAGGTTCCTTTCTTTCGTGTTTACGTTGGGGGTACTTCTGCCCTCTTGCTCATGATCTTCAGCAGATGCTTAGCCTTTGTTCAGCGGCTAAAAAATTTTAGGGCTGAGCTAGAAGGATTTGCGGTTCTCAACCCTGGCTGGAGAGCTCTTTAAAAAAAATAAGGCCGGGCGCAGTGGCTCACACCTGTAATCCCAGCACTTTGGGAGGCCGAGGTGGGCGAATTACGAGGTCAGGAGATCAAGACCAGCCTGGCTAACACGGTGAAACCCCGTCTCTACTAAAAATGCAAAAAATTAGCCGGGCATGGCGGCGGGCACCTGTAGTCCCAGCTACTCAGGAGGCTGAGGCAGGAGAATGGCATGAACCCAGGAGGCGGAGCTTGCAGTGAGCCGAGATCGCGCCACTGCACTCCAGCCTGGGGGACAGAGCGAGACTCCATCTTAAAATAAAATAAAGTAAAATAGAATAGAATAGAATAGAATAGAATAGAATAGAATAGAATAGAATAGAAACTGTTTTTCTGGGCCCCCTGCATAAGGACTCTGTCTTATTGGTATGGGGTGATCATTGACACTTTGCAAAGTCCCAGGTGGTTCTCATGTGCAATCAAGATGGTGACTGTGGGTCCTGATGGGTTCCCACACCCCTGGCACCCCACGGACTTTGGGTGGCTCAGTTGGTTCTGGTTATACTCAGAAAACCAAGATGACCCTAACCCTGCTTCTTGCTGGTAGGAAGCATCTGTGTCAGGTTTGTTCTTTGGGAATGCAAATGCTCAGAGCCAGGCTATGTAGCACCCTGAGCCTTGAACCTGGTGCCCCTCCTGCTTCTGCTTGTGGAGCAGGTGCACAAAGAAGTCACACCTTGCCTGAAGTCTGAGCAGGTGCCTTCTTGCAAGGGGAGCTGCACGTTAACCCCATTTTTCCATTTATTGACAATCAGAGCTGGCTTCTTTTTTTTTTTTTTTTTTTTTTGAGATGGAGTCTCACTCTGTCACCCAGGTTGGAGTGCAATGGCGCCATCTCGGCTCACTACAACATATGTCTCCTGGGTTCAAGTGATTCTCTTACCTCAGCCTCAGGAGTAGCTGGGATTATAGGCATGTGCCACCACACCCGGATAATTTGTGTATTCTTAGTAGAGATGAGGTTTCATCATGTTGGTCAGGCTGGTCTCGAACTCCTGACCTCAAGTGATCCGCCCGCCTTGGCCTCCCAAAGTGCTGGGATTACAGGCGGGAGCAACTGCTCCCGGCCCAGCGCTGGCTTCTTAAACTTCTGTGACCTTCTGTCTCCCCTACCTTGCTCCTTTAGTGGGTATTGAAAACGTAAGAAGGAAGTTAAGAGCTTTCTTTTGGTCCCTGGTTTTGTACTGATGGTAATGGTAATAGTCAACATTTACTGACCAGGCACGGTGGCTCATGCCTGTAATCCTAGCACTTTGGGAGGCCGAGGCAGGTGGATCACTTGAGGCCAGGAGTTCGAGACCATCCTGGCCAACATGGTGAAACCCTTTCTCTACTAAAAATACAAAAATTAGCTGGGCGTGGTGGTGTGTGCCTGTAATCCCAGCTACTCAGGAGGCTGAAGCAGGAGAATCGCTTGAACCTGGGAAGTGGGGAGGTTGCATTAAGCCGAGATCACGCCACTGCACTCCAGCCTGGGCAACAGAGCAAGACCTTGTCTCAAAAAAAAATTTACTGCCCACATACTGTGTGCAAGTGGTAAAGGCCTTACACGAGCCACCCTTTTCAATCCTTGCAACACATGTATGAATTATAATTCCTATTTTAGGCTGGACATGGTGGCTTATACCTGTAATCCCAGCACTTTGGGAGACCAAGGCAGGCGGATCACCTGAGGTCAGGTGTTCAAGACCAGCCTAACCAACATGGAGAAACCCTGTCTCTGGTAAAAATACAAAATTAGCCAGGCATGGTGGTGTGCACCTGTAATCCCAGCTACTAAGGAGGCTGAATCACTTGAACTCAGGAGGCAGAGGTTGCAGTGAGCCGAGATTGCGCCATTGCACTCCAGCCTGGGCAACAAGAGTGAAACTCTGTCTCAAAGAAAAAAAAATTCCTATTTTACAGAGGAGGAAATTGAGGCTTTCACGGGTTGATAGCTATTCTCTCTGTTTGTCCCTCTGTCACTGCCTGGCACCCTCTGCTCTCTTCCTCCTTCCTCCTGATGCTTGGGGTCCCCAAGGCGCTGTCCTCACCCCACCTCTCTTCTACCTGCTGTCCACTTCCTTTGCCCTCACCTCTGTCTGATGGTTTCTGTTCTCACTTCTGTGGCACTGACTCCCTGCATCTCCCTCCTGACTTCCCAGCATGAGTGACCACTTCCCAGTGGACAACTGTACCGCCTCGGGCGGCCCCATGGCGGGACGGTGGTCCCCACCTTCTTTCTGGTGTCAATTCTGATCCCTCCCTCCCTCCTGCCCTCACAGCCGCATTCTGTTGAGTGCCTCTGTGAGACTTGTCTTACCCATTCATCCTGTGTTTCTTGCATTTCCTGCTCTTATTACATCTTGCCTGTATTTTTGTCATCTCATCCTGCCTGCCCTCTAAATCGTCTGTCCTGGACAGAGTGTCCCTCAAATGCAACACTGCGATTTTTTTTTTTTTTTTTTTTTTTTGAGACAGAGTCTCACTCTTGTCGCCCAGGCTGGAGTGCAGTAGCAGTAGCACGATCTCGGCTCACTGCAACCTCTGCCTCCTGAGTTCAAGCTATTCTCCTGCCTCAGCCTCCTGAGTAGCTGGGATTACAGGCACCTGCCACCATGCCCAGCTAATTTTTGTACTTTTAGAAGAGACTAGATTTCACCATGTTGGCCATGGCTGGTCTCGAACTCCTGACCTTAGGTGATCCGCCTGCCTCGGCCTCCCAAAGTGCTGGAATTACAGGCGTGAGCCACCGCGCCTGGCCGCTTTTTTGTTTTTTAAGAGATAGAGTCTTGCTGTATTGCCCAGGCTGGAATGCAGTGATGCGATCATAGCTCACTGCAGCCTCGAATTCCTGGGCTCAAGTGATTCTCCCACCTCAGTCTCCTGAGCAGCTGGGACTATAGGTATGTGCTGCCACACCCAGCGAATTAATTTTCTTTTTTTTTTTGTAGAGACAAGATCTCACTATGTTGCCCAGGCTTGTCTCAAACTCCTGGCCTGAGGCGATCCTCCTGCCCCAGCCTCTCAAATTGTTGGGGTATTGAGCCACTGCACCTGGCCCAACAATGCTTTTTTATTTTTATTTTTATTTATTTATTTTTTTCTGTTCTGTTCTAGTTTTTTATTTTTATTCACTTGTTAGAATTTTGTGGGTTTTTTTTTTTTTTTCTGTTTTCTCTACATTTCTTTCCGCTCAACTTTTAAGTTCAGAGGGTACACGCGCAGGCTTGTTACATGGGTCAACTGCATGTCACTGAGTTTTGGTGTATGATCCTGTCACCTAGGTAGTGAGCATAGTACCCCATAGGTAGTTTTTCACCCCACTTCCCCCCACCACACTCCTTCTTCACCGACAACTACTTTTATAACTGTCCTTTTTCAAAAACTTTTGCTGCCTCCCCCGAGACCCTACCTGGTGTGGCACCATCAGCGTCCCTGGTGCCTGGTCCCTGTCCTTTTTTTTTTTTTTTTTTTTTTTTTCCTTTTTGTTTGAGACAGTGTCTTGCTGTGTCTCCCAGGCTGGGGAGACCCCATCTCTGAAAAAGAAAATTAAAAAAATAAAAATAAAGAGTTGGTGCCGCACGTTAAGAAGGATGGGGCGTGTCCCTATGGCCCAGGAGATCAGATTCCCTGCCCCACTTGGGCACTGAAAGGGTTCCTGTCTGGCACTTGTGCAAGGCACTGATGAAGACCGTTTTCTGCTCCCCATTCATTGGCCCACTTATTCCACTACCTCAAGGCGAGGTGTGGCGGAGACCTGGGTGTGGCAGCGGGCACAGCCTTGTGCAGTGGGCTGGTGGCCAGCTCTCCTCCTGCATCAAGGAGGGTTGACGACCTGGAGAGATGCCCACCTGGGAAAGAGAACTTGTTAGCCCCACCTCCCGGCAGGGTGGTGGCTGCTTCCTGTTTTCCTGCCTGGGCAGCCAGGGAGGAGCTCCGTTCCCAGCTTGTGGGCAGGACTTGCGAGGGGAGAGGGGCTGTGACTTAAGGTGTCTGCTGGCTCAGAGGAAGAGAGAATGGCATCTTTTCTTGGATCAGAAAGGTGGCTGCTGCTGCCTCTGCTAATACTGCCACAAGACAGCTCAGGAAGCCAGTGTGGCCTATGGCTTGTGTTTAACAACTAACACTCTATAGTTTAAAGGCGTGTTGATACATTACCCCTCTGAAGCCACAGAGCAAGCATGCAGTAGATGGTTGTGGTCAGTTTTCAAATACACACACTGAGGCTCAGAGAGATGAAAAGCCTTGTTTGAGAGCACTCAGGAAGTGGCAGAACTGAGGTTTGAACCTGGCTTGTCTGGCCCCAAATTTTATGCTTTCTTTCTGTATCTCCCTTTAAAGCGGAAGCCGGGTCAGTGGCTTAGAAATATGTGACTTAGGGAGCGGGGAGGGATAGCATTAGGAGACATACCTAATGTAAATAACGAGTTGATGGGTGCAGCACACCAACAAGGCACATGTATACATATGTAACAAACCTGCACGTTGTGCACATGTACCCTAGAACTCAAAGTATAAGAAAAAAAAAAAAAAAGAAAGAAATGTGTGACTTAGAAAAGGTACAGACATTTATTTTGCTAAGTCTTTTTTTTTTTTTTTTTTTTTGAGATGGAGTCTCGCTCTGTCACCTAGGCTGGAATCCAGTGGTATGATCTCAGCTCACTGCAACCTCCCCCTCCTGGATTCAAGCGATTCTCCTGTCTCAGCCTCCCGAGTAGCTGGGACTACAGGCACATGCCACCATGCCCGAATAATTTTTCTCTTTTTGATAGAGATGGGGTTTCACCATGTTGCCCAGACTGGTCTCAAACTCCTGACCTCAGGTGATCCACCCACCTGGGCTTCCCAAAGTGTTGGGATTATAGGCGTGAGCCACCCCATCCAGCCTTATTTTGCTAAATCTTTTCCAGTTGACTTATTTGGACACTGAAAATTCCTCCCAGAAGAAAATATTTGCAACACACATAATTATCAAAGGGCCTATATCCAGAATATGTAAAAAATGTAAGAGAAACAAACAAACAAAAAACTTAAAAAAAGAAAGAAAAAAAAGGCCAGACACTGTGGCCCATGCCTGTAATCCTAGCACTTTGGGAGACTGAGGTGGGTGGATCCTTTGAGCCCAGAAGTTCGAGACCAGCCTGGGCAACATTGCAGAAACCCGCCTGTACAAAAAGTACAAAAACTTAGCCAGATGTACGCCTATAGTCCCAGCTACTCGGCCCTAGGAGACTGAGGCAGGGGACCTGGGGAGGTCAAGGCTTCTGTGAGCCATGATCACGCCACTGCACTCCAGCCTGGGTGACAGAGTGAGACCCGTGTCTCAAAAACAAACAAAAAGACAAACTTAATTTAAAACAAAATAAGCAGGAGATACTTAATGAAAGGGGATAAACAAATGGCCAATAAATTTATGAAATGTTGTGCAGCTTCATTAGCATCACAAAAATGCAAATTAACATTTAATGTGGCCGGACGTGGTGGCTTACGCCTGTAATCCCAGCACTTTGGGGGGCCTAGGCAGGCAGATCACCTGAGGTCAGGAGATTGAGACCAGCCTGGCCAACATGGTGAAATCCCATCTCTACTAAAAATACGAAAATTAGGCAGGCATGGTGGGGTGTGCCTGTAATCCCAGCTATTTGGGAGGCGGAGGTTGCAGTGAGCCGAGATCAAGACCGCCCCACTGCACTCCAGCCTGGTGGACAGAGCAAGACTCTGTCTACAAAAAAAAAAAAAAAAGAAAGAAAGAAAAACATTTAGTGAGATACCTCTACATGCCCATCAGGATGGCTGAAATTAAAAATATTTTTTAAAAAAACTTGACAGTGCCAAGCATTGGCAAGGATGTGGAGTGATAAAAATGCCCGGCCAGGCACGGTGGCTCATGCCTGGAATCCCAGCACTTTGGGAGGCCTAGGCGAGCGGATCACGAGGTCAGGAGTTCGAGACCAGCCTGGCTAACATGGTGAAACCTTGTCTCTACTACAAATACAAAAAATTAGCCAGGTGTGGTGGCATGCGCCTGTAGTCCCAGTTACTCAGGAATCTGAGGCAGGAGAATCATTCGAACCTGGGAGGCGGAGGTTACAGTGAGCCAAGACCGAACCATTGCACTCCAGCCTGGGAGACAGAGCGAGACTCTGTTTCCAAAAAAAAAAAAAGCCCAGACACTGCAGGTGGGACTGTAAACTGGGGCTACCACATTGGATAATGTCTAGTGTTATGCTAAAATTAAAGACAGGCATTCTCAGTAATTTAGCCATACCACTGCTAGTTATTACCCAACAGAAATGCATAACACAGCTGGGCGCGGTGGCTCATGCCTGCAATCCCAGCACTTTGGAATGCCGAGACAGCGGATCATTCGAGGTCAGGAGTTCAAGAACAGCCTGGTCAGCACGGTAAAACCCTGTCTCTGCTAAAAATACAAACAAACAAACAAAAACTGGGCATGGTGGTGCATGCCTGCAATCCCAGCTACTGGGGAGGCTGAGGGAGAATTGCTTGAATCCAGGAGATGGAGATGCAGTGAGCCGAGATTGTGCCACTACGCTCCAGCCTGGGCAACAGAGTGAGACTCAGTCTCAGGAAGAAAAAAAATATTCATAGCACATGCACCAACAGACATTTAGAAGAATATTCGTAATCATATTTTATAATAGTCCCAACCTGGAAACACCCTAAAAGCCCATGAACAGTAGATGGATGTATACATAATATAGTCTTTCATCAGAATACTATACACCCATGAAAATAACTTTAGTTGTATTCAGCAACACGGATGAATGCTGCAAACAGAATGATGAGTGAAGAGAAAGGCAGACACAAAAGGACATTTTCTGTATACTTCAATTTGCTTGCTTAGATGGTAAAACTGTAAAGAAAAAAGGAAGTGATTCTCATAAAAGACCAGTAAAAGTTATCTTTGGGTGCAGGGGAGGTTGGTGATTGGGAGGGTGGGGAACGGGAGTTTCTGAGGCCTCGCTAGCATTCTGCTAGCCCCGGTAATGGTTTTTGATAATTCATTAAGCAGTACAGTTTTGTGCAGTTTTCTTTATGTTTCAAAATACAAACTTAAAAGAAAAAAACAACTCCTGGCTGAGCGTGGTGCCGCATGCCTGTAATCACAGCACTTTGGGTGGCTGAGGCGGGAGGATCACTTGAGGCCAGGAGTTGGAGACCAGCGTGGGCAACATAGTGAGACCCTGTCTCTACAAAAAAAAATTTTTGTGTGTGTATGTGTTTCTTTTGTGTACGTGTGTGTGTTTCTTTCTTTCTTTTTTTTTTATACTCTAAGTTCTAGGATACATGTGCACAATGTGCAGGTTTGTTACATATGTATACATGGGCCATGTTGGTGTGCTGCACCCATTAACTCATCATTTACATTAGGCATATCTCCTAATGCTATCCCTCCCCCCACCCACCTCCCCACAATAGGCCCTGGTGTGTGATGTTCCCCTTCCTGTGTCCAAGTGATCTCATTGTTCAATTCCCACCTATGAGTGAGAACATGCGGTGTTTGGTTTTCTGTTCTTGCGATAGTTTGCTCAGAATGATGGTTTCCAGCTGCATCCATGTCCCTACAAAGGACACGAACTCATCCTTTTTTATGGCTGCATAGTTTTTTAATTAGCCAGGTGTGGTGATGCCTGCTTGTATTCCCAGCTACTAGGAAGGCTGAGGTGGGAGGATCGCTTGAGCCCAGAGTTGGAGGCTGCAGTGAGCTATGATGGCACCACTGTACTCCAGCCTGAGTGACAGAGTGAGACTCTGCCCCTAAAAAGAACCAACACAACAGAACTCCCCCGACAGTGTCTAAGAACCTGCCCCTTACCCTGTTGATGCATCCTTTGAGGTCTCTCTCAAATTCTGCCTCCCCTCGAAAGCTTTCCTGATGCTGCCCTAGAACTGGGGAGTGTTTGATTCATGAACCACGCATCTGCAAGCAGCATCTTCCTAGAGCTGCTGTAACTTGGAGCCAGGAAATTGAGCTCTGTCGTTAGTCACACTCAGAGTGTTGCTATTCCACATGCTGAAGTTGTGGCTTCCATTCATTCGTGTCTTGTGTCTACCTTCCTTAGTGGTACACAGGCCCTACATTTCTCATTCAACCTTTAGTATATTGCCCCAACATCTAGCAGAGGGCTTTATCCCAGCTAAGGCTGAGGATGTCTGTTAAATAGAAAATAAATTAGGTGGCGATGGCTGGGCACGGTGGCTCACACCTGTAATCCCAGCACTTTAGGCAGTTTTTTAGGCCGGGTGCAGTGGCTCACATCTATAATCCCAGCACTTTGGGAGGCCAAGGTGGGCAGATCACCTGAGGTCAGAAGTTGGAGACCAGCCTGGCCAACATGGCGAAACTCTGTGTCTACTAAAAATACAAAACTTAGCCAGGCATGGTGGCAGGTGCCTGTAATCACAGCCACTCAGAAGGCTGAGGCAGGAGAATTGCTTGAACCCGGAAGGCAGAGGTTGCAGTGAGCCGAGATCGCGCCGCTGCACTCCGTCCTGGCAACAGAGTGAGACTCGGCCTCAAAAAATAAAATTAGGCTGGGCGCGGTGGCTCACGCCTATAATCCCAGCACTTTGGGAGGCGAAGGCGGATCACCTGAGGTCAGGAGATTGAGACCAGCCTGGCCAATATGGTGGAAACCCGTCTCTACCAAAAATATGAAAATTAGCTGGGCATGGTGGCATACAACTGTAATCCCAGCTACTCAGTAGGCTGAGGTGAGAGAATTGCTTGAGCCCCGGGGGTGGAGGTTGCAGTGAGCTGAGATTGCGCCACTGTACTCCAGCATGGGTGATAGAGCGAGACTCTGTATCAAAAAAAAATATATATATATATATATATATATAGTAATAATAATAAAAAATTAGCTGGGCGCACTGACACACACCTGTAGTTCCTGCTACTTGGGACAATGAGGTGGGAGGATTGCAGAAGGGTCTTCAGGGCAGGAGGCCTTCTACAAGGCAGAAAGGACTTTGCAAATGTAATTAAGGACCTTAAGGCAGGGAGGGTCTTGGATGATCCAGGTGGGCCCAGTCTGATCACACAGATCCTTAAAAGCAGAGCAACTTTTCTAGCTACAAGTACAAGAGAGATTCCCAGCATGAGAAGGGTTTCATGCACAGCCGCTGACTCTGAGATGTGGGAGGACCAGAGGGAGGGCTCTAGGAGCTAAGGGCGGCCCCTGACCGAGAGCCAGCAAGGAGACCGGGACCTCGGGCCTGGCACTGCAAGATCTTCGATTCCACCAACCACTTGAATGGACTTGGAAGCAGATTTTCCGAGGACCTCCAGGACAGAAGACAGGGGTGCTGATGCCTCGATTTTAGCCCAGTGAGACCTGTTGCATTCTCACCTGCAGAACTGTGAGATAATAAATGGCTGGGTTTGTTTTGTGTTTTTTTTTGAGATGGAGTCTTGCTCTGTCACCCAGGGTGGAGTGCAATGGCGCGATCTCGGCTCACTGCAACCTCTGCCTCCTGGGTTCAAGGGATTCTCCTGCCTCAGCCTCCCAAGTAGCTGGGATTACAGGGACGCACCACCACACCCAGCTAATCTTTTGTATCTTTAGTAGAGAGAGGGTTTCACCATGTTGGCCAGGCTGGTCTCGAACTCCTGACCTCATGATCTGCCTGCCTCGGCCTCCCAATTGTGGCTGTTGTTTTAAGCTGCCGAGCCTGTGGCAATTTGTTACAACAGTGATAGAAAACGAATACAGGGTAACAGGTAACTCCTGCTTCAGGGCAGGAGGCCTGATGGGTCCCATGTCTCGCTGCACAGACAGGCTGCCCTTTCAGACCTACAAGAATACTTGTCGTTTCATTGTGCTTGGCGTGGCTGCGGATCAAACGCTGGATTTCCACCCCTGGCACTCACACACAGAAGTCTTATCCTGGAAAAACCATTCAGCAGCCTGTTCAAAACATTTTTTTTCCTGCTGAGCCATGGAGTTCTTTGGTGCGATTCCAAGTTGGAGAATCACAGATATAATTTACTTAACCTTTAAAAAGTTTTTTTTTTTTTTTTTTTTTTTTTTGATCAAGTGCTATGCTGTCTGTTAAAAAAAGGCAAGTGGGAAATCCCAATGCGACTGTAGGATCACGATGGCGTGTCTGCCGGAAAGAGAGCCTACAGCTAGGAAACGGAGTGGGGAGTGAATAGGTGCTTCCCCCAGGGGAGGCCTGCTGCATCCAGATACTTACTCAGGCTCATGGTGGTGATCTGGAACGTTCCAGCATTCTGGGTTTGGCTGCGGAGGAGCCAGGAACTCCCAGAGCCCTGGATTAGGAATGGGGAAGTCTTGCTTCTCCAAGCTGTGGCTCTCTCTGATCTGCATGGTCCCTGCCCACTATAACTATAGGTCTTCAGTCTGGGTCTGTAATGAGGGGTGTGGGATGAGATTGTCTCAGAGGCTCAGACACTTGGTGATTCTGTGAAAGTACAGTTATTACTATTTTTTATTTTTACTTTTTTAGAGACAGCGTCTCACTCTGTCACCCAGGCTGGAGTGCAGTGGTGTAATCACAGCTCACGGCAGCCTCAAACTCCTGGGCTCCAGCGATCCTCCCACCTCAGCCTCGCAAGTAGCTGGGACTACACATGCACACCACCATGCCTGGCTAATTTTGAAAATTTTTCTTGGAGACGGGGATCTCACTATTTTGGCCAGGCTGCTCTCAAACTCCTGGCCTCAAGTGATCCTCCTGCCTCTGCCTCCCAAAGTGCTGGGATTACAGGCGTGAGCCACCACGCTGCAGTTATTGAAGCAGCAGCCTGTCAGTTACACTGTCAGTTACACTACTGAGGTAGCAGCCCTGTCGGAGCCCACTGCCTTTTGACACCTGGCCCTTGTTAGGCTAGCTTTGCTGTCCTGATTCTTAGCTTTGCACGTGGGATCCTGTTTGCCTCTTCCCTCTCTATGAGACTCTTTCTCCTGGTTAACAGTAGCTGCACATAGCTTCTGTGGGTAACTTCTGCATTGATCACATGGGCCTTTGCCCCCGAGAAGAACTGGTCTCCCAAAGTTATTCACCCAGAGAACTTACCCAGTGGGGAAGACTTTTTGCTGTTGGTTACTTTTGCCTACATACCGTCTTCTGCTCTCTGCTTAGGGCTCCTCAGGTACAGTTCCACAGGCTGAGCGTTGCACAACTTTGGGAGTGTCTTTGGATCCTGGCCTTCCCAGTAGGCCTAGCTTGTAGCATATAACAAAAATAATTTTTCAGAAAAGCTTTTTTTTTTTTTTTTTTTTTGAGACAGGGTCTTGCTGTGTCACCCAGGCTGGAGTGCAGTGGTGTGAACATAGCTCACTGCAGCCTCGAACTTCTTGGCTCAAGCCATCCTCTTAGAGCCTCCTGAGTGGCTGGGACTACAGATGTGTGCCACTATGCCCAGCTAATTTTTTTTTTTTTTTTTTTTGAGATAGAGTCCCACTCTGTGGCCCAGGCTAGAGTGTAGTGGTGTAATCTCAGCTCACTGCAACCTGCACCTCCCAGGTTCAAGCAATTCTCCTGCCTCAGCCTCCTGAGGAGCTGGGATTACAGGCACCCACCATCATGCCTGGCTATTTTTTGTATTTTTAGTAGAGATGGGGTTTCACCATGTTGGGCAGGCTGGTCTCGAACTCCTGACCTCAAGTGATCCGCCCGCTTTGGCCTCCCAAAGTGCTGGGATTACAGGTGTGATCTACTATGCATGGCCGTGACCAGCTAATTTTCTGATTTTTTGTAGAGATGAGGTCTTGCTATATTGCCCAGGCCAGGAGAAAAACCTTTCGACACTAAATCAGAGGCCACACGGAATGTCTGAATATCATGCCATTGCAGTAAACCTATGGCCCAAACAACTAAACCTGTTTGACATAGAGAATATTAGACCTGGCAGGGATCTGAGAGATTCTTTAATAAGTGATTGCAGGCTAGCAACCACAGATGTTTCTTTAACTTCTTTTGGAAGTGGGGATCAGCCTTTTGAGCCAGAGGAGGTTCAGAGAGACTCCCTTTGACTTTTAAGAAGAAACTTGAGGCTGGGCGCGGTGACTCACACCTGTAATGCCAGCACTTTGGGAGGCCAAGGCAGGCAGATAGATCACTTGAGGTCAGGAGTTTGAGATCAGCCTCACCAACATGGTGAAACCCCGTTTCTACTAAAAATACAAAAATTAGCCAGGCATGATGGCAGGCACCTGTAGTCCCAGCTACTCGGGAGGCTGAGGCACAAGAATCACTTGAACCCGGGAGGTGGAGGTTGCAGTGAGTTGAGATCGTACCACTGCACTCCAGCCTGAGTGACAGAGCAAGACTCTGTTTTTTTTGTTTTGTTTTTGTTTTTTACAGAGCTTGAAACCTGTAGCCAGTGCATAAACACATTGGTTTGCCAGAGTCCCCACCATTCTCTATTGTCTTCCACCAGCTTCATGCATTGAGCCTTATTTTCCCAGTTCCTGGAGTTGTCTAATGTGTGGTCTCTGATTTAATCCAGTTTCCTAGAGGAAGCTGAGGATTAGAAAAGGAAAAATAACTCCCCTAGGGTCCATGCCACAAGTAATTGCCCAAATCTGAGGGAGACCCAGCCTTGTGTCTGGGTCTAGGTTGTGTCTAAAGACTGGAGAGGTTCTGAGCCTGGACTTTGGAACCAGACAGTTTACCTGCTATGGGTACCAAGCAGACTGTTTTACAGAGAGGATGGCAGACATGGATCAATCTGAATCCATTCAGTAGAGATCCATTAAAAGAGCAGGGAGGGCCGGGTACAGTGGCTCATGCTTGTAATCCCAGCACTTTGGGAGGCCAAGGCAGGTGGATCACTTGAGCCCAGGAGTTCGACACCAGCCTGGACAATATAGGGTCGTGGAAAGGATTAAACAATAAAAAGCATGAAAAGTGCTCAACATTGTGCCTGACACGTGAGCACTGAGAAATACCAGCTCCTATTCGTCTTCTCGTACTAGTACTTAGTAACATCTAAGGTTATTTCTCTTTAATTTTTATTAATTTATCAAATAGAGACAGAATCTCTCTATGTTGCCCAGGCTGGCCTTGAACTCTTGGGCTCAAGCGATCCTCCCATCTCGGCCTCCCAAAGTGCTAGGATTCCAGGTGTGAGCCACTGCACAAGGCCAACATCTAAGTGTTGGGGGTTAGGGTACTGTTTGGCACAGAGCAGGTGCACAGATGTTGGATAAGTAGATTAATGCATCCTAGTCTCCGGGTTTATCTGCTCCCTGGTTAGGCCTGAGTTGAGGGATATCTAAGCGAGGATATGCAGGGGGAACTCCCTGAGTTTGCGCTGTGTGGTTTCAGAGAGTGGCGAGCAGAACCACGAAAAGAATTGCTGGGAAATTTCAGGTATTTACCTGGACTGTGACCTGTCTTTGTTCAGGGCCTTGGGAGAACTGCGTGCTTGGAGCAATCTGTGTGTCTCTAGTTCTGTGACCTCAGGAAAGACATTATGGCACAAAGCCAGCTCAGAAGTGACAACTAAAATGATGAGGGATGCAGAGAGAGTTATCCAGTCTGGAAAGGCAAAGGCTGGAGAGAAAGGGTACAGATGGGCTGGGAAGAACGTTGGCTCCAAGTCAGAGGACTGGGGTTTGTGTCTGCCTGTCATCAGTTGTTGATCTTGATTTGTTCTGCATTTTATTTTCATTAAAGGTATACATGTACAGAGTTGCCAGAACCGAATAGTTATACAGGCTTGTTACCAAAAAACAGCAGTCTCTCAGCCTTTTTCTCCTTCTCCAACAATTTCTTGATTCCCAGAAGCAATCAGGTAATCAGCTAATCTTTTTCATTATGTTTTTTAGAGACAGAGTCTTCCTCTGTTGCCCAGGCTGGAGTGCAGTAGTATCATCATACTTTACTGTACCCTCCAACTCTTGGGCTCAAGCGACCCTTCCACCTCAGCCTCCCACATAGCTGGGACTACAGGCGTGTGCACCACCATGCTAAGCTAATTTGTTTTTATTTATTTATTTTTATTTTTATTTTTTTTTACCATAAGGCTTCCTTGGAAAACTAACATAATTTTTAAATAATTTTTTTTTTTTTAGAAATGGGGTCTCACTATGTTGTCCAGTCCAATCTTGAACTGCTGGCCTCAAGCAATCCTCCTACGTCGGCCTCCCAGTGTGCTGGGATTACAGGTGTGAGCCATCATGACTGGCCCCTGCTAATTCTTTTTTTTTTTTTTTCTTTTTTGAGACAGAGTTTCGCTCTGTCACCCAGGCTGGAGTGCAGTAGTGCAATATCAGATCGCTGCAACCTCCACCTCTGGGTTCAAGCAATTCTCATGCCCCAGCCTCCTGAGTAGCTGGGACTACAGGCATGTGCCACCATGCCTGGCTAATTTTTGTATTTTTAGTAGAGATGGGATTTCACATGTTGGCGAGGCTGGTCTTGAACTCCTGACCTCAAGTGATCTGCCCACCTCAGCCTCCCAAAGTGTTGGGAGGACAGGCGTGAGCCACCGCACCCAGCTTTTTTTAGTAGAGACAGGGTTTCACCATGTTGGCCAGGCTGTTCTTGAACTCCTGACCTCGGGTGATCTGCCTTCCTCAGCCTCCTAGAGTGCTGAGATTATAGGTATAAGCCACCACACCCGGCCCCGGCTAGTTCTTTTCACTGGTATAGTTTGTAGCCATTGTTACGAATCTGCCATTATGGAAGATAAAGATCCAACATTCACTTACTCAAATGTCCCCTCACTTCCCATGACAAATATTTTCCCCCGGTCCCAGCAGAGTTTTAACTCCGTGTTCACTGTTGACTTTATCTCGACTTTCTAAGTGCTAGGGGCAGCTGAGTTCCTTGTGTACTTGGAATCTTTTTCCTTTCCTGCACACATTTTTGTTATTCCTGGGGTAGCTGTCTCTGTTTGGTTGGGTTTTTGTGTACTTACCACCAACGATCCATAATTCTCCCTTCAGTATGTAATTGCCACTTAATACCATAGGTATTCCATCAATTTCATCATGCATGAGTCAGGTAAGACTGCACATGGTGACTCATGCCTGTAATTCCAGCACTTTGGGAGGCCGGGGTGAGAGGATTGCTTGAGCCCAGGAGTTTGAGACCAACCTGGGCAATATAGTGAGACCCCATCTTTACAAAACAAAATTTCAAAAGTAGCTGGGTGTGGTGGCATGCACCTGTGGTTCCAGCTACTTGGGAGGTTGAGGTGGGAGGGTCGCTTAAGCCTGAGAGATTCGAGGCTCTGAGCGACAGAGTGAGACCGTTTTCCAAAAGAAAAAAGAAAAAAAAGGCCGGGCACAGTGGCTGAGGCCTGTAATCCTAGCACTTTGGGAGACCGAGGCTGCAGATTGAGCTCTGGAGTTCAAGACCAGCCTGGGCAACATGGTGAAACCCCGTCTCTACTAAAGTACAAAAAATTAGCTGGGCATGGCAGTGTGCTAATCCCAGCTACTTGGGAGGCTGAGGTGGGACAATTTCTTGAATCCAGGAGGCGGTGTTTGCAGTGAGCCGAGACTGTACTACCGCACTGCAGCCTGGGCGACAGAGCAAGACTCTGTCTCCAAAAAAAAAAAGAAAAGTCAAGAAAAGTCAGGAATCATGAACATGACATAAATTGGTGATGATTGTTTTTGTCTGGAACTTTCCAAACTGGAAAGTAATTATAGGGTGATGTGGTTTGGATATTTGTCTCCACCAAATCTCATGTTGAAATGTGATCCTCGATGTTGGAGGTGGGGCTGAGTGGGAGGTGTTTGGATCATGGAGGCGGATCCCTCATGAATGGCTTGGTGCCCTCCCTACAGTCATGAGTTCTCATTCTGTTAGTTCATGTGAGAGCTGGTTGTTTAAAAGAGCCTGGCTCTCTCTTGTTCCCTCTCTCACCATGTGACACGCCTGCTTCCCCTTCACCTTCCGCCTTGAGTAAAAGCTTCCTGAGGCCTCACCTGAAGCTAAGCAGATGCGGGTGCCATGCTTATATAACCTGCAGAACTGTGAGCCAGATAGACATCTTTTATGTTTTTTAATTTTTTGAGACAGGATCTCATCCTGTTGCCCAGGCTGGAGTGCAGTGGCATGATGTCAGCTCACTGCAATCTCTGCTTCCTGGATTCAAGTGATTCTCCTGCCTCAGCCTCCCGAGTAGCTGGGATTACAGGCGCCCACCACCACACCCCACTAATTTTTCTTGTATTTTTAGTAGAGATGAGGTTTCACCATGTTGACCAAGCTGATCTCGAACTCCTGACCTCAAGTGATCCTCCCACCTCAGCTTCCCAAAGTGCTGGGATTACAGGCATGAGCCTCCACACCTGGCCTCTCTCTCTCTCTCTCTCTGTCTCTCTCTCCCTTCTTTCCTTCTTTCCTTCCTTCTTTCTTTTCATTCATTTTTTTCTCAGGGCCGCATTCTGTTGCCCAGGCTGGATTACATTGGCACAATCATAGCTCACTGCAGCCTTGACCTCCTGGGCTCAGGTGACCCTCCTGCCTCAGCCTCCTGAGTCGCTGGAACTACAGGCACACATTGCCATGCCCAGCTAATTTTTTAATTTTTTGGCAGAGACGGGGTCTTACTATGTTGCCCAGGCTGGTCTCAAACTCCTGAGCTCAAGTGATCCTCCTGCCTTGGCCTCCCAATGTGCTGGGATTACAGGCATGAGCCTCTGTGCCCAGCCAGCTCTGTGGTTTTCTTGCCCAATGTGCATACCCTCAGTCTTATGAGAAAACATCAGACAAACCCATATTGAGGGATATTCTATAAAGTACCTGAGTAGGACTCCTCCAAAGTGTCAAGGTCATGAAAGACCAGGAAAGGCTAAGGAACTGTCACAGATGGGAGGAGGCCAAGGAGACATGGCAGGCAGTGCAGCGTGGGATCCTGGATTGGACTCTGGAACAGAAGGAGGAAAACAGTAGTGGAAACACTGGTGAAATCCAAATTCAGTCTGTAGTATAGTTAATAGTATTGTACTAGAGTGAATTTCTTAGTTTCAGTGACTCTTCCATGGTTATAGAAGATGTTAGTTAATACAAGGGGAAACTGGGCAAAGGGTGTCCAGGAACTCTGCACTATTTTTGCAACTCCTCTGAAAATCTAAAATTATCTCAAAATAAAATGTTAAAAAAGCCAGGCGTGGCGGCTCATGCCTGTCATCCCAGAACTTTGGGAGCCAAGGTGGGAGGATCACCTGAGGTCAGGAGTTCAAAACCAGCCTGGCTGACACCGTGAAACCCCATCTCCACTAAAAATACAAAAATTAGCCAGGCATGATGGCGCACGCCTATAGTCCCAGCTACTTGGGAGGCTGAGGCATGATAATCACTTGAACCCGGGAGGCAGAGGTTGCAGTGAGCCAAGATCATGCCACTGCACTCCAGCCCGGATGAAAGAGTGAGACTCTGTCTCAAACAAAAAGAAAAAATAAAACAAAATGAAATAAAATAAAATGTAAAAAAAAAAAAAAAAGAGGCCGGGCACAGTGGCTCATGCCTGTAATCCCACACTTTGGGAGGCTGAGGCGGGCGGATCACTTGAGGTCAGGAGATCGAGACCAACCTGGCCGACATAGTGAAACCCCATCTCTACTAAAATACAAAAAATATCTGGGCATTGTGGTGCACACGTGTAGTCCCAGCTACTTGGGAGGCTGAGGCAGGAGCATTGCTTGAACCTAGGAGGCAGTGAGCCGAGATCATTGCCACTACATTCCAGCCTGGGCAACAGAGCGAGACTCCACCTCAAAAAAAAAAAAAAAAAAAAAGAATGGCACGTTGGTCAGCAAACCTTTAGTCAGGGCTAAGTGAATGCGCTTTCCCTTGCCCCACTAGACCTTTCATCCTTGGGGACTCTAGAGACCCACGTATGCAGAGGAACAGGACAGGATGATTGCCAAGGAGGGAAAGTTGGAATAGCCCGGGTTGCATCAGAGGGTGGAGAATGTCCATTGCCTGCTTTAAAGAGGAGCTGCTCTGTGTACCCTGGGTCTCGGAGGCAGAGATGGAGTAGAACCTTCCTAAGCAGCCTTGCAGAAATTTTGCTGTCTGGCTCCCCCTGTTGCAGTGCAGCTAGCACCGGATACTGGTAAGACTTTGCAGTCAGTCTTAGTTCCAGCTTCAGTTCTGTCCCTTATTACTTTGTGGAGACCCGGGGAAAAATGTCATTGCACCCATAATATGGGATCTTGAACTGACACCTGGGCTCATTGTGTGCGTTGAATGAGAGGGTCTGGAGCTAGCCAGTGCTGGTGGCTGTTTCTTCTCCCCACAGCCTTCCCTAATGCCTCCAGTGAAAGCGCCCACTGCCCGCCAGGTTCCCCATGGCGCTCACTTTGTGCCCCTCCAAGGGCCCTTTTCAGGGATGGCCCCTGGTTTGTGTCTTCTCTGCTTTATGACCTAGAGCTCCCGTAGGCCACAGGGCTTTGCACATAAGGGCTACTGAGGAAACGTGTTGAGTGAGTGAATGAATAGGTAAGTAAAGAAGTAAGTGACCGAATGGATGAGTAAATGAGTGAGTGAATGAATGGTTGAATATGTGAGTAAATGAGTGAGTGAATGAATGATTGACTATGTGAGTAAATGAGTGAGCGAGAGTGAATGAGTGAATGAATGAATGAGTGAATGAATGATTGAATATGTGAGTAAATGAGTGAGCGAGAGTGAATGAGTGAATGAATGAATGAGTGAATGAATGAGTGAATTAATGATTGAATATGTGAGTAAATGAGTGAGCAAGTCAGTGAGTGAGTGAATGAGTGAGTGAATGAAGGAGTATATAAATGAATGGATGAGTGACTGAATGCATGAGTAAATGAGTGAGTAAATGAGTGAGTGAGTAAGTGAATGAATGAGTAAATGAGTGAATGAATGAGTAAATGAGTGAGAGTGAATGAATGAGTGAATGAGGGATTAAATGAGTGAGTAAATCAGAGATTGACAGAGTGAGTAAATGCATGAATGAGAGTGAAGGAATGTGAGTGAATAAAGGAGTGTGTGAATGAGGGAGTCAATGAGAGTGAGTGAATAAGTGAGAGCAAATGAGTAAATGAATGATTGAATGGATTCCCCTCCCGCCTGTGAAGGAAGGCTATCTGTGTACTACATATGGGCCCAAGGAGTTGCCCCTCGTCAAGCTGTTCTCCAGGATGACTTTGGAAACGTTCAGACCAAACTTTGGAAACGTTCAGACCAAACATACACGCCTTTGTGATTTTTCCCCCTACTATTGCAGTGTGAGCCACCTATCCAGAAAAAGCACTCAGCTCACTTTTTCATACCATTTGGGCATCTCAAGCTTTAAAGCTGTTTGTCAGTGCCTGGAACACTCCTGGCCTCTCTCCTTGCTGCTGAGAACTTTTTGCCACAGGAAATCAGGCTCATTTTGAGGGCCAAATAGTAGCTAAATATAGCTTCCCGGCACAGATATTTAAAGAGCTATGTTGATGATGTTATGTCTGAACGGAGAAGAAGGGGAAGAAAATAATTTTTTTTCCCCCGTAAAGAAGAGCAAAGTTACACCAAGGTTTTCTGTGGGGCTGCAGGGAACCGAGCGATGGTGAGGTGTCAGTGTTTTAATTATAGAATCACCAGATGTTCATGCTACAACTGTCACCAGCTTGGGGCTTGGGATTTAGATTTCTGTTGCCAGGCAGTCATTTCTTTATAATTACTTCTCGTTTCTATTTAAAAATACCTTCTCTTTGGAAAGTAACCCCAGATGAGTGTGTGCTTCTCACCAAACCCAGAAGAGCTACCAGAGGGAGGCATTATGAGAGCTGTGCTGCCCCCTCACCCCAAGAATGGCAGGGGACTGGGTGGAGGAGCCCTCTGTCTCCCAAGTGCTGCTTGACAAGCAGCAGGTGATAAGGGATGAGGCCCTGGGATCTTTCCTGGTGAAAAGTCAGCTGCAGATGCAGAGGCCAGGAAACAGGGCATACCTCAGAGAGAAGTCTGGACTGAAATTCCACTCATGCCTTCCCTGGAGCCAGACGGCTTCCCCTCTATCCTCTCCTCTGGTTTCCATCTTGGGCTCGTTGGGTGATCAGGATAATGTCCAAAAAAGTATAAAACTTTAGGATGATGTTTTTTATCTCAAATGTCCCTTCCGGACTATAAATAGGACTATCCTAGGAGTTCGGAACTTTCCTTGGGGCTGAACTTGTATCTCTTGGGAGAGAAACTACATAGCTCTTTCTATAAGAAGCCCTCTGCCCAGTGAACTCCCTTAACGTTTGTATGTCTGTAAATGTCTACATTTCACCATCTTTTTCTCCTCCTTTGTTATAGCCAAGATTTTATTGGTTCTTGCTTGGTGATCAGTATACATGCATCATGAATTATTAATGCTAGTATTAAAAATCCTAAGCAATGTAATTGTGATACTTTGCTAAAGAGTTTGCTAAAGAGTTACTCAAGTGATGTTGCAATCTAAGAGTTGGAGATAATTTACCCACAAATGAGGACATTAGAACTCAGAATCTTAGAAGATTGCTAATTTGTAAGTCTTTCATAGGGAATATCCTAATAACACAGGATGTGCTATATTACACATTATACCCACAACATATTAACAATTTGGGGGAAATTCTGGACTTTCAGGAGCACGATATTGCCACAGATAGTGTGTGATTCTCATAGGGAGACAAAAGACAGGAAACAGTGATAATAGTAGGGGAACAAACACACATATGAAACATGAGTAATTTAAAAGGTTTGCTTATGTCTTGGTCATTTGGGGCATGTGTCACTTTAGAGGATTTTTTATAATATTCTTTATAGTCTGTGGAATGGTAAGTTAACATCAAATAAAGCCTCCCTTAATTAACTTCCACTAATTTCTGTACAGATTAACCAGTACATGATTTTAACTCTTAAAAAGGCATTAATTTTTTAAAAAATTAAAAGATAGAGTCTCACTGTATTGCCCAAGTAGCAGTGCAGTGGCTATTCATAGGCATGATCATAGTGCCCTGTGGCCTTGAACTGCTGGCCTCAAGTGATCCTCCCACCTTAGCCTCCCAAGTAGCTGGGCCTACAGGCATTTGCCACCATGCCTGGCTCTACAAAAGCATTTAGAACTAACACCAGTTCTTCTCAACCTTTTCCAAAAAATTGAAGAGAAGGGAACACTCCTTAATTCATTTTATGAGGCCAGGATTACCCTGATACCAAAGCTAGACAAAGACACTACAAGAAAACTATTGATCAGTATTCCTTATAAACATTGATGTAAAAATCTTCAATAAAATATTAGTATACCAAATTAAGCAGCATATTAAAAAAATTATACACCTTGACCAAGTAGGATTTATTGCCAGAATGCAAGGATGGTTTAACTTATGAAAACTGGTCAATATAATACACCACATTAACAGAATGAAGGAAAAACTCACATGATCATCTCAATTGATGCAGAAAAAGCATTTGAGAAAATCCAGCACCCTTTCTTGATAAAAACACTCAATATGCCAGGCATAGTGGCTCATGCCTGTAATCCCAGCACTTTGGGAGGCCAAGGTCAGAGGATCACTTGAGCCCGGGAGTTCAAGACCAGTCTGGGCAACATGGCAAAACCCCATCTCCACAAAAAAAAAAAAAAAAAAAAAAAAAGAGGGAAAGGAAAATTAGCCAGGCATGCTAGCATGTGCCTGTATTTCCAGCTACTTGGGAGACTGAGGCAGGAGAATCACTTAAGCCCAGGAGGTTGAGGCTGCAGTGAGCCATGATTGTGCCACTGAACTCCAACAGAATGACACCCTGTCTCAAAAACAAACAAACAAAAAACACTCCACAAACTAGGAGTAGAGGAAACTATCTCAACATAATAGAAGTTATGTATTAACAACCCACAGCAGACATCACATTCAATGGTAAAATACCAAATGCTCTTCCTCTAAGATCCAGGAACATTACAGGGATGGCCAACTTTGCCACTTATATTCAACATAGTACTGGAAGTCCTAAACAGAGCAATTAGGCAAGAAAAAGAAATAAAAGGCATCCAAATCGGAAAGGAAGAGGTAAAATTATCTCTGTAGCTGATGATATGATCTTATTTTAAACGCTGTGATCCTAAGGATACCACCAAAAAGTCTGTTAAAACCAATAAGCAAATTCAGCAAAGTAGCCAGATACAAAGTCAATATGCAAAAGTCAGTTGCATTTTTAAACATGAACAATGAACAATCTGAAAAGGAAGTTAAGAAAACAGTTTCATTTACAATAGCACCAAAAAGAATAAAATACTGGGGCCGGGCACAGTGGCTCACGCCTATAATCCCAGCACTTTGGGAGGCCGAGGTGGGCAGATCACCTGAGGTCAGGAGTTGGAGACCAGCCTGACTGACATGGTGAAACCTCATCTCTACTAAAAATACAAAAATCAACCTGGCCTGGTGGTGTGCCCCTGTAATCCCAGCTACTGGGGAGGCTGAGGCAGGAGAATTGCTTGAACCCAGGAGGCAGAGGTTGCAGTGAGCCAAGACTGAGCCATTGCACTCCAGCCTGGGCAACAAGAGCAAAACTCTATCTCGAAAAAAAGTTAAAAAACAAAAACAAAAACAAAAAACAATAAAATACTTAGGAATTAACCAAAGAGTTGAAAGGCTTGTACAATGAAAACTACAAAAAAATTCTGAAAGAAATTAAAGAAGACATAAATAAAAGGAAACACATCCCATGTTCATGGATTGGAAGATTTAATATTGTTAAGATGTGGCAAAACAATCTACAGATTTATTGCAATCTCTATCAAAATCCCAATGATGTTTTTGCAGAAACAGAAAAACACATCTTAAAATTAATATGAAATCTCAAGGGATTCCGAGTAGCCAAAACCATCCAGAAAAAGAAAAACAGAGCTGGGGGTCCTTATTTCAAAACTTATAACAAAACTATAGTAATTAAAACAGTGTGGTACTGGCATAAAGACAAACATATAGAACAATTAAATAGAATAGAGAGCCCAGAAATAAACTCTCCTCAATATATGATCAAATGATTTTTCAACAGAGTGCCAAGAGCATTCAATGAGGAAAAAACAATTTTTTTTTTTCCACCAGATAGTGCTGGGAAAACTGGATATCCACATGCAAGAGAATGAAGTTGGACACTTATCTTACACCATATACAAACATTAACTCAAAATTGATCCATGACCTAAATGTAAGACTTAAAATTATAAAACTCTGAGAAGAAAACACAGGGCAAAAGTGTCATGACATTTGATTTGGCATTGATTTCTGAGATATGACACCAAAAGGCACAGGCAACAACAACAAAACCAGACAAATTGGACTTCCTGAAAATTAACACTTTTGGGGCATCAGTAGACACTATCAACAGTAAAAAAGGCAACCTACAGAATGAAAGAAAATATTTGTATATCATATATCTGATAAACGATTAATAACCAGATCATATAGAGAACTCCTAAAACTCAGCAATGAAAAACTCAATTCAGAAATGGGCAAAGGACTTGAATAAACATTTCTCTAAAGAAGATATATACAAATGGTCAATAAGCACGTGAAAAAATGCTCAAAATCATTAATCATTAGAAACATGCAAATCGAAACTATAGTGAGATACCACCTCTCACATTAGGATGGCTACTATCAAAAACAAACAAACAATAAATAAAACCCCAGAAAATAACAAGTACTGGTGAGGATGTGGAGAAATTGAAACTCTTGTGCAGTGTTGGTGGGAATGTAAGATGGTGCAGCCATTGTGAAAAACAGTCAGGTGGTTCCTCAAAATATTAAAAATAGGCTGGGTGCGGTGGCTTACGCCTGTAATCTCAACACTTTGGGAGGGCAAGGTGGGTGGATCACTTGAGATCAGGAGTTTGAGACCAGCCTGGCCAACATGGTGAAACTCCATCTCTACTAAAAATACAAAAAATTGGCCAGGCACGGTGGTGGGCACCTGTAATCACAGCTATTTGGGAGGCTGAGGCAGGAGAAAATCACTTGAACCCAGGAGGCCAAGGTTGCAGTGAGTCAAGATCGCGCCACTGCACTCCCGCCTAGACAACAGAGCAATATTCCATCTCAAAATAATAATAATAATAATAATAATAATAATAATAAATAAAAATAGAATTACCATATGATTCATCGATTTTGCTTCTGGATAGATACCCAGAAGAATTGAAGGCAGGCTCACAAAGAGATGTTTATAGACCCATGTTCACAGCAGCATTATTTACACATCAGCTAAAATGTGAAAGCAACCCAGGTGTGCATCAATGGATGAATAGATAAGCAAAATGTGGTTATTTATACAATGGAATATTATGGAGCCTTAAAAAGGTAGAGATCTGGCCAGTCATGGTGGCTCATGTCTATAATCCCAGCACTTTGGGAGGCCGAGGCAGGCAGATCACCTGAGGTCAGGAGACCAGCCTGCCCATCATGGCAAAACCTCGTCTCTAACAAAAACTTAGGCAGGCACGGTGGCAGGCACCTGTAATCCCAGCTACTATGGAGGCTGAGGCAGGAGAATCGCTTGAACTCAGGAGGTAGAGGTTGCAGTGAGCCAAGACTGTGCCACCGCACTCCAGCCTGGGCGACAAGAGTGAAACTCTGTCTCAAAAAAAAAAAAAAAAAAGATAGCGATCCTGTTACACGCTACAATATGGATGAACCTTGAATACATTATCTTAGGTGAAATAAGTGAGTCCTAAAAAGACAAATACTGTATGATTCCACTTCTATGAAGTGCCTGGAGTAGTCACAAACATAGAAACACAGAGTAGAATGGTGGTTGCCAGGGACGTGGGGGAAGGGAGATGGGGAGTAATTGTTTAATAGGATAGAGTTTCAGTTTTGCAAGAGGAAGAGTTCTGCAGATGGATAGGGGTGATGGTTGTACAACAGTGTGAATGTACTCAGTGCCAGTGAACTGTACACTTAAAAATGGTTCAGATGGTAAATTTTATATTATGTGTATTTTACCACAACTTAAAAATTGGAAAAGAAAGAAAGAAAAAGACATTTGTACTTATTTAAAGATGTATTAAAACATGGAATAAGGTGGAATTTCAAGCTTTAAAAAAATTTGTTTCTGGAACTAGAGAATTTGCATTATTCAAATAGTTGGCCAGGTGCAGTGACTCACACCTCTAATCCCAGCACTTTGGAGGCCGAGACAGGCTGATCACCTGAGGTCAGGAGTTCAAGACCAGCCTGGGCAACATGGTGAAAGCCCATCTCTACAAAAATACAAAAATTAGCCAGGCATGATGGTGGGTGCCTGTAATTACAGCCACTCAGGAGGCTGAGGCGGGAGGATCACTTGAACCTGGGAGGTGGAGGGTGCAGTGAGCCGAGATCAGGTCACTGCACTGCACTCCAGCCTGGGCAACAGAGCGAGACTCGGTCTCCAAAAAAAAAAAAAAACAGTTGATTAAGCTGTTATGTAGGCCGGGTGCAGTGGCTTATGCCTGTAATCCCAGCAATTTGGGAGGCCGAGGTGGGCGGATCACCTAAGGTCAGGAGTTCGAGACCAGCCTGACCAACATGGAGAAACCCCATCTCTACAAAAAATACAAAATTAGCCAGGCATGGTGGCGCGTGCCTGTAATCCCAGCTACTTGGGAGGCTGAGGCAGGAGAATCGCTTGAACCGGGAGGCGAAGGTTGCAGTGAGCCGAGATCACGCCATTGCACTCCAGCCTGGGCAACAAGAGTGAAACTCCGTCTCAAAAAAAAAAAAAAAAAAAGCTGTTATGTAAGAACTACCACTAGGACTGGTGTAAGACTATTTGTTTTGTCATTGTTGTCTGTGAGATCATCTTTGGTGGAGCTTATATTCTGTGGGGTCCTGCATGTGTCTTGACTTATGGAGATATTTCTTGGGACAGTTGTATGACTGTCTCTGCTGGGTTCTTACCAGGTTCACTGGTTCCAGGTCAATTTTTATTGGTTTTCCAGGGCAGGGTTTCCATGCTGCATGAGTCTTGGGGGAACTTGGCACACCTATGCAGCCCAGGCCAGGGGCCCTGGCTTTTCCCTAGACTCTTCACCAAAGGCTTCGTGTCAGCAGCTCTGGCTAGGAGCTCAGTTCCGATCCCTGAGGCACACACAGTCAGTGGTCTCTACTTTGGTCCCTTAGAGCTGATTTGTTTATCCCATAGCATGTGGCTTTGATTTGCAATTAGGAAGCCACTGGAAGGTTTTAAGTAGGATCTGAAATGATCGATCTACTTTATGTTTTGTTTTATATTTAAAGACCTCTCAGTGGCTGGGCGCGGTGACTCACGCCTGTAATCCCAGCACTTTGGGAGGCTGAGGCGTGGATCACCTGAGGTCGGGAGCTCAAGACCAGTCTGACCAACATGGAGAAACCCCTTCTCTACTAAAAAATACAAAATTAGTCGGGCGTGGTGGTGCGTGCGTGTAGTCCCAGCTACTAGGGAGACTGAGGCAGGAGAATTGCTTGAACCTGGGAGGCGGAGGTTGCGGTGAGCCGAGATCGTGCCATTGCACTCCAGCCTAGGCAACAAGAATGAAACTGTCTAAAAAAAAAAAAAAAAAAAAAAAGACCTCTCCAACTGCATTGTAGATGAATACTATGGCCTTCTGGTACCTGGAGGTACTTCCAAGCTCATCTATACATTTGATTTTTTTGTTTGTTTTGTTTGTGTGTGCGTGTGTGTGTGTGTTTTGAGACGGAGTGTTGCTCTTGTTGCCTCCGCCTTCTGGGTTCAAGCGATTCTCCTGCCTCAGCCTCCTGAGTGTCTGGGATTACAGGCATGTGCCATCACACCCGGCTAATTTTGTATTTTTTGTAGAGATGGGGTTTCTCCATGTTAGTCAGGCTGGTCTCAAACTCCCAACCTCAGGTGATCCGCCCGCCTTGGCTTCCCAAAGTGCTGGGATTACAGGTGTGAGCCACCGCACCCAGTCTACATAACAGCTTAATCAACTTTTTTTTTTTTTTTTTTTGAGACGGAGTCTTGCTCTGTTGCCCAGGCTAGAGTGCAGTGGCCTGATCGTGACTCAATGCACCCTCCACCTCCCAGGTTCAAGTGATCCTCCCACCTCAGCCTCCTGAGTGGCTGGAATTACAGGCACCTACCATCATGCCCGGCTAATTTTTGTATTTTTGTAGAGATGGGCTTTCACCATGTTGCCCAGGCTGGTCTTGAACTCCTGACCTCAGGTGATCGGCCTGTCTCGGCCTCCCAAAGTGCTGGGATTACAGGCGTGAGCCACTTCGCCAGGCCAACTATTTAGATAATGCAAATTCTCTAGTTCCAGAAACAGATCTTTTTAAAAGCTTGAAATTCTACCTTATTCCATGTTTTAATACATCTTTAAATAAGTACAAATGCCTTTTTCTTTCTTTCTTTTCCAATTTTTAAGTTGTGGTAAAATACGCATAATATAAAATATGCCTTGGCCTCCCAAAGTGCTGGGATTACAGGCATGAGCCACTGTGCCTGGCTTTTTTTTTACTTTTGAGACTGAGTGTCGCTCTGTCGCCCAGGCTGGAGTGCAGTGGCATGATCTCGGCTCACTGCAACCTCTGCTTCCTGGGTTCAGGCAGTCCTCCCACCTCAGCCTCCCAAGTAGCTGGGATTACAAGCATGCACCACCACACCTGGCTAATTTTTCTATTTTTAGTAGAGATAGGGTTTCGCCATGTTGGCCAGGCTGGTCTTGACCCCTGACCTCAAGTGATCCGCCCACCTCGGCCTCCCAGTGTGTTGGGATTACAGGCGTGAGCCACTGCGAGTGGCCCTTTATGTTAATAATATTTTCATATTTTTTTTTCTACCAGAAGTCTTCATTCCTGCTATAGTTTGGATGTTCGACCTCCTTCAAACCTTATGTTGAAATCTGATCACCAGTGTTGGAGATGGGGGCCTAATGGGAGGTATTTTGTGTCTTGGGGGCAGATACCTCATGAACAGATTAATGCCCTCCGTGAGGGGAGGGGGTGAGTGACTTGTTGCTCTGTTGGTTTCCTTGATAGCTGGTTGTTAAAAAGAACATGGCACCTTCCCTCGCTCTGTTTTGTTTGCTCCTCTCTCTCTTTTTTTTTTTTTTTTTTTTTTTAGACAGGATGAGTCTCACTCTGGTGCCCAGGCTGGAATCCAGTGTCTTTCCTCCTTCTCTGTAACCATGGGATCTGTATGGACACCAGGTCCCCTTCCCCTTCAGCCATGAGTGGAAGCAAGCCTGAGAGCCTTTCAGAGGCAGATGCAGGCACGATGCTTCCTGTGCAACCTGCAGTACCATAAGCCAAATAAACCTCTTTTCTTTATAAATTACCCAGCCTTGCCGGGCACAGTGGCTCATGCCTGTAATCCCAGCACTTTGGGAGGCCAAGGCAGGTGGATCACCTGAGGTCAGGAGTTCAAGGCCAGCCTGGCCAACGTGGTGAAACCGTGTCTCTACTAAAAATACAAAAATTAGGCCAGGCGCAGTGGCTCACGCCTGTAATCCCAGCAATTTGGGAGGCCGAGGCGGGCAGATCATGAAGTCAGGAGTTCGACACCAGCCTGGTCAACATGGTGAAACCCCGTCTCTACAAAAATACAAAAATTAGCCAGGCACGGTGGTGCGTGCCTGTAATCCCAGCTACTCGGGAGGCTGAGGCAGGAGAATCGCTTGAACTCAGAAGGCAGAGGTTGCGGTTAGCCAAGATCACACCATTGCATTCCAGCCTAGGCAATAGAGTGAGACTCCATCTCAAAAAAAAAAAAAGAAAAAATAGAATACAAAAATTAGCTGGGTATGGTGGCAGGCACCCTGAGTCCCAGCTACTTGGGAGGGTAAGACAGGAGAATCGCTTGAACCCAGGAGGCAGGGGGTTGCAGTGAGCCGAGATCATGACACTGCACTCCAGCCTGGGTGACAGAGCGAGACTGTCAAAAAAATAAATAAATAAATAAATAATAAAATGAGTACAGTCATACCTGGCAGAGTTGGGATTTTCAGTGTCCTGTTGTTACCGTTGTTGCTATGAGGTCTCACTTTGTCACCCAGCCAGGAGTGCAGTGGTGCGATCATAGCTCACTGCAGCCTCAACCTCCTGGATTCAAACAGTCCTCCCACCTCAACCTCCTGATTAGCTAGGTGTGCACCACTACAGGTGTGCACCACCAGGCCAAGCTAATTCCTAATTATTTTTAGTAGAGACAGAGTCTTGCTCTGTTGCCCAGTCTGGTCTCAAACTCCTGGACTCAAGTGATCCTCCTGTCTTAGCCTCCTCAGCAGCTGGGACTACAGGCATGCTCCAACATGTCCAGCTTAATTAAAATTTTTTTTTCTTTTTTTTTTTTGAGACGGAGTCTCGCTCTGTCACCCATGTTGTAGTGCAGTGGCACAATCTCGGCTCACTACAAGCTCTACCTCCTGGGTTCACGCCATTCTCCTGCCTCAGCCTCCCGAGTAGCTGGGACTACAGGCGACCGCCACCATGTCCAGCTAATTTTTTGTATTTTTAGTAGAGACAGGGTTTCACTGTGTTAGCCAGGATGGTCTTGATCTCCTGACCTCGTGATCCACCTGCCTCAGCCTCCCAAAGTGCTGGGATTAGAGGCGTAAGTCACCATGCCCGGCCAAAAAACATTTTTTTTAAAAATAGATATGGGTCTCACTATGTTGCCCAGGTCAGTTTTGAACTCCTGGCTTCAAGTGATCCTCCTGCCTCAGCCTCCCTAAGTGCTGGGATTGCAGGCATGAGCCACACCAGACTGGCATTTGATAGCGTTTTTGTTTGTTTGTTTTGTTTTTGAGACAGAGTCTTGCTCTGTTACCCAGGCTCGAGTGCAGTGGCACGATCTCAGCTTACTGCAACCTCTGCCTCCGAGGTTTGAGCGATTCTCCTGCCTCAGCCGTTAAGGTGGCTGGGATTACAGGCGTGCACCACCACGCCTGGCTAATTTTTGTATTTTCAATAGAGACAGGATTTCCTCACGTTGGCCAGGCTGGTCTGGAACTCCTGACCTCAAGTGATCCGCCCAACTCAGCCTCCCAAAGTGCTGGGATTACAGGTAGCATGTGCCACTGTGCCTGGCCTTGGTAGCGTTTTTATGAGAATGAAATGTGAATATTCTCATCCCATCCGGAGAGACTACAGCAGTCATTCTTGTTTAGGGGTTACAAGTTTTCACCAGGTCACCGTAACCCCAGGAGACGTTTCTGTCCCCTTCTCATTGGTTTTCCTCAGGTGTTGTCTTTTGTCTGTGTCGTGGCTGTGTTTTGAGTGACTGTGGATAGTAAGTTCCATGTCAGTTAACCAGCAAATATGTTTTTCAGGACTCACTATAAGTATCAGGTGTGAGAAAGCAGATCCCACCCTCATGGAGACCGCGTGGTCCCTTGAGGACAGGGGACCTATCGTCGTTGTCTTCTTTCTCTGCAAAGGCCCATCAGGGTTCTGGATGAGCAGGTTAGCTGGAATGTCAGTGTGCCCTCAACAGTGCCATCATGCCACAGAAAAGGTTTCCCAAGCGCCTGCAGGGCCAGGCACCACAATCAGGGCTGAACCCAGCTTGATTGCTGGGTTCAAGTTGCTCTTGGACCCCAGGAAGAGCTGACGGGCTCATGGTCACCGCAGTCACTTTCATAACCACAGTGGAGAGGATGTGAAAAGGGTGGGATGAGCCCAGGAAGCCAGCATGAACTGTCTCAAACTGTTTATTCAAGAACTCAGTGCCGGCAGGGCACGGTGGCTCACGCTTGTAATCCCAACACTTTGAGAGGCCGAGGCGG
This sequence comes from Theropithecus gelada, assembly GCF_003255815.1. NCBI lineage: Eukaryota > Metazoa > Chordata > Mammalia > Primates > Cercopithecidae > Theropithecus > Theropithecus gelada. The sequence goes on along the minus strand of NC_037670.1, from coordinate 9,945,597 downwards.
GTGGATCACTTGAAGCCAGGAGTTCCAGACCAGCCTGGCCAGCATGGCAAAACCCTATCTCTATTAAAAATGCAAAAATTAGCCAGGAGTAGTGGTGCACGCCTGTAATCCCAGCTACTAGGGAAGCTGAGGCAGGAGGATCGCTTGAGCCTGGGAGGTGGAGGTTGCAGTGAGCCGAGATCACACCACTGCACTCCAGCCTAGGCAACAGGGCGAGACTCTGTCTCAAAGGAAAAAAAAAAAAATCAGTGCTGCTCCCATGGCTGCACAGCTTGTGGTTGGTATTCCAAACCTGACAACCATGGAAAAGAAAAGAGAAGCTCAGAGGAGCCAGATGAAGGAGGAGCCCGCCTTCAGGGTCTTGTGGGCCTGGACCTGGAGCAGGGCCTTGGAGGATTGGAGGGTGTGGCTGAGGGGAAGAGAGGAGGACGATGTGAGTAAGCAGAGACCACTCTGCGGCAGAGGCTACAGACTGGCGTCTTGAGGGCTGGATTCTTTTGCGGGCCCGTTTTCTTTGGCCCATGCCATGTTCTTTAAAACTTGGAACTGAATGTCTTTATATGGAGAACTCACTCTTTCCTTCCCCACAGCCGTCACCATCCCCATTTTCTATCCTGATCTGCTGAAACACATTGATGGAACCAGCCTAGACCCTTGCTCTATCCACTGAAAATCCAGGAGATCAATGGAAAAAAGGTCTTAGAATTAATAACTAAGTTCAATATAGAGAATAAGAGTACTGGGAGTGAGCTACATAAAAATCAAGAGTATATTTTCTAGTATATCGGCAACTAGTTTGTAGCAGAAAACAGATCCTGTTCACCAAAATAGCAAGACCAGAAAATACCTTTGTAAGAATCTTTGAAAGCCAAGTGCCTATAGTCCTAGTAACTTGGGAGATGGAGGCAGGAGACCACTTGAGTCCAGGAGTTCAGGTTCAACCTGGGCAATATAGAGAGACCCTATCTCTAAAAAAAAAAAAAGAAAAAAAAAATGAAATCTCTTGTCATTCACTTGAAACATAGTTACTGCATATCTGCTAATATATTTTAGTTTTTAAATAGGTAATACATTCAAGTGGTTCCAGAAAACAAAAGTAAAAGGAGTCCCTTCCACTCCTGACTCCCCACTGCCTAGCTCCCACTCAATCCTAAGAGAGAACCACTAATCGACTGATCTCTTATTGTGTCCATCCAAGTATTTTAGTTTCACACACAAGTGAATATGAATATATTTGAATATTATCTTCCTTGCTCCTTGTATATAATATATTTGGAATCTTTTTTTTTTTTTTTTTTTAAGAGGGAGGATCTCACTCTCTCACCCAGACTGGAGTGTTTGGTATGATCACAGCTCACTGCAGCCTTGAACTCCTGGGCTTAAGTATTCCTCCTCCCTCAGCCTACTGAGTAACTGGGACTACAGGTGTGTGCCACTGTGCCTGACTTAAAAAAAAAAAATTATATTTAGAGTTGGGGTCTTGCTATGTTGCCCAGGCTGGCCTCCAACTCTTGGCCTCAAGCGATCCTCCTGCCTCGGCCTCCCAAAGTGCTGGGATTACAGTCACAAGCCATCACACCTGGCTGGAATCCTGGCAGTATTTTTACATCAGCTTTACAACAGACTTTCTCATTTCTTTTTACAGCTGAATAGTAAAAATAGTGATTTTTAGATAAGACCAGGGGCTCCAAGAGTAGAACTGCCTGGGTTTGAAACCTGGTTCTACCACTGTGACAACTGGCCTAATCACTTGTCTCTCTGTGCCTCAGTTTCTTCATGTGTAAGTGGACATAGTAGATACCTACTAAACTTGTTGCAAGAATTTAGTGAGATGGTGCTTCTAAGAATGCTTACAACAGTGCCTGGCATCTAATGAGCCCTCTAAATATTAGCTACTTTTCTTAGTCTTTTAATAGTAAATAGGAAAAAGGATAAAGCGTGACTTGGGAGGATACTTTACATAGAATAGACCTGTCGATAGTTATAAAACTTGGCTGGGCATGGTGGCTCACGCCTATAATCCCAGCACCCAGCTGGGAGGATCACTTGAGCCCAGGAGTTTGAGATCAGCTTAAGCAGCCTAGTGTGTGAGACCTCAATCTCTACAAAAAATGTTTTTTAATTATAAAACTGTACTAAGAAATATGTCAGATGAATTAATGGAGAGACATACTTTGTTTCTGGATGGAAACTATGGAATTTGTTATGTCAGCTCTTCCTAGAGTAACTTAGACTTATCTCATTTATAACCAAAACCCCAATAGGATTCTTTTTGGAACATCTTTGTTTTTTGTTTTTGAGACAGAGTCTCGCTGTGTCGCCCAGGCTGGAGTGTAGTGGCACAATCTTGGCTCACTGCAACCTCCGCCTCCTGGGCTCAAGCGATTCTTCTACCTCAGCCTCCCAAGTAGCTGGGATTACAGGTGTGCACCACCACACCTGGCTAATTCTTGTATTTTTGGTAGAGATGGGTTTTACTATGTTGGCCAGGCTGATCTCGAGCTCGTGACCTCAAGTGATTCGTCTGCCTCAGCCTCCCAACATTTTGGAACTTTTAAATTCTAAAATTTATCTGGAAGAATAAATGAGGATGACTTTTAAATTTTGAAGAAGAATACATCCAGGAGAAAGTTGTCCTATTAAATTTTTTTTAACTGAAAAATTAATTTTCTTTTTTTGAGATGGGTCTCACTGTGTTGCCCAGGCTGGTCTCAAACTCTTGGCCTCAAGCGATTCTCCCGCCTCAACCTCCCAAAGTGCTGGGATTGCAGGTGAAAACACATTTTTAATGATTAAAACAATGACTCCATTAATAGCTTAAAAATGAACAGATCAGTAGATAGAATACATAGCCCAGAAACTTACCTTTATACACATGGAAATTAACTATATGATAAAGATGACCTTGCAGGTCAGTAGGAATAGACACATCATTTTATAAATTAGGCGAGGCTAATTTGGTTAGCTGTTTTTGAGAAGAGAATGTTTTAGATTCTCACCTTAGGCTGCATGCCTGGATAAATTCCAGGTCGATTTAAAAAGTTAAGTTTCAAGAAGAGAAAAATCAAACCATTAAAAAAAAAAAATCCTTGGGAAGGCAGAAGGAAGCATTTTGGGATGGGGGAGGACCTGTGAGTTGTAAAGCACTAAAAAATATGCAAGTGAAAAACACATTGGGCCGGGCACAGTGGCTCACGCCTGTAATCCCAGCACTTTGGGAGGCTGAGGCCGGTAGATCACTTCAGGTTAGGAGTTCAAGAGCAGTCCGGCCAACATGGTGAAACCTAGTCTCTACTAAAAGTACAAAAATTAGCCAGGCGTTGTGACAGGCACTTGTAATTCCAGCTACTTGGGAGGTTGAGGTACAAGAATCACTTGAACCCAGGAAGTGGAGGCTGCAGTGAGCCAAGATCACACCACTGCACTCCGGCCTGGGCAATAGAGAGAGACCCTGTCTCAAAAAAAAAAAAAAAAAGAGAGAGAGAAAGAAAGAAAAGAAAGGGCTTTAGCTAAAGTAACAGAATGGCTACACACCTTTCCAAGATTAGCTGCATACATAATAGTAAAGAAATAAGAATGATAAAACCCACAAGGATAAAGAAAATGAGAAAGGGATCATTATCGAATAAGCTCTTTTAACATATTTTGGAAAGAAAAGAAGAAATGATAGGCCGGGTGCAGTGGCTCACACCTGTAATCCCAGCACTTTGGGAGGCCGAACTGGGTGGATAGCTTGAGCCCAGGAGTTCAAGACCAGCCTGGGCAACACAGTGAGAACCCATCCCTACAAAAAATACAAACATTAGCCAGGCATGGTGGCTCGCACCTGTCCCATCTACTCGGGAGGCTCAGTAAGGCAGGAGGATTGCTTGAGCCTGGGAGGTCAACACTGCAGTGAGCCATGATCACACCACTGCACTCCAGCCTGGGTGACAGAGCGAGACCATGTCTCAAAAAAAAAAAAAAAGAAAAGAAAAGAGATGTTGACAGGAGGAAAACAAATGCCAAGAGAGGCTTGAACTGGGAGGCATCATGCTGGAGGTACGGGGGCAGAACTGAAGGCAGGTGGAGAGGATGTGTAAGAACCAGTACCAGCTGGGCGCGGTGGCTCACACCTGTAATCCCAGCACTTTGGGAGGCCGAGGCAGGTGGATCCCTTGGAGTCAGGAGTTCGAGACCAGCTTGGCCAACATAGTGAAACCCCATCTCTACTAAAAATACAAAAATTAGCTGGGCGTGGTGGTGCACGCCTGTAATCCAAGCTACTCGGGAGGCTGAGGCAGGAGAATGGCTTGAACCCAGGAGGCAGAGGTTGCAGTGAGCCAAGATTGCGCCACCGCACTCCAGCCTGAGGGATAGAGTGAGACTCCATCTAAAAAAAATAAAAATAAAAATAAAAAACTGGCATCTCCCCACAACCCCTGCTGAATATCAGCAGGCAAGTATTTATCCTGCAACTGCCTTGGGCTGGAGCAGTGGAGTGGGCTGGAGAGGCTGACCCAGAGGAGCTCCTAACTCAAGAGACTTCATGTGGCAGAGGTTTGGGCATAGCAGATGCTGAAAACAAGGAGGATAACTGAAAGTCTAGAACGTTTCCTCCTTCCAGATGAGCCAGGTACAAGCCACCTGACATCCACATCCCATCCAGGTGATCAGAGGATGTTTCTTTGCAGAAACCCAAGGTCTCAGAGAAAAAGCCTGCACAATCTGACATTTAGGAGTCCCCAGTGAGAGTGCTGGCTGCCTGCCCACTGTCCCAAAAAAGGAGTTTGCCAGCTGATGGGCTCCGCCGTGCACATGGAATTTCCAATTAACTTTTTAGAGCCTCACAGCTAATATAAACATCTAATAATTATATAAACATCTAACCAAGCATCGGCTGATGTGTACGGAGAATCAAGAAACGATAGGAACAAAAGCACTAAAATAAGCAAATGGGGAAAAGGCAATCTTTAGGAAACAAAGACAGTGCTATTTCAGAAGACTGAAGGAACTTTTCCATAGTGTTCTCATAGAGTTCAAGAGGACAGTGCCTCATAAAACAAAAATAGAACGTTGTGGAAAGAACTCAACATTTCACCAGAATGCAGAGAAGATAAAGTCAAGGAACTCTCTCAGAAAGTAGCCAAAAAAGCCAAGAGTTGGAAAGTACAGAGAACAGATAAGAGCGACAGAGAAGCAATCTAGGCTGGGTGCAGTGGCTCACGCATGTAATCCCAGCACTTTGGGAGGCTGAGGTGGGAGGATCACTTGAGGCCAGGAGTTTGAGATCAGCCTGGGCAACATAGTGAGACCCTATTTCTTAAAAAAAAAAAAAAAAGTAGCCAGGTGTGGTGCTGCTGCCTGTAGTCTTAGGTACTCAGGAGCCTCTGGTGGGAAGATTGCTTGAGTCCAGGAGGTTGAGGCTGCAGTGAGCTGTGATCACACCACTGCACTCCAGCCTGGGAGACAGAGTGAGACCCTGTCCCCCTCCTCAAAAAAAAAAAAAAAAAAAAAAAAAAAAAAAAAAAAAAAAAAAAAAAAAAAAAAAAAAAAAAAAAAAAAAAAAA
>NC_037670.1:9906642-9939979 GCF_003255815.1 Theropithecus gelada | reverse complement strand
AAAAGCAAGAAAGAAAGAAAGAAAAAAAAAAAGAAAAAGAAAAAAGAAAGAACCAATCTAGAAGGATCAATATGAAACTATCTGGAGTTGCAAAAAGAGAAAACAGAGACAACAGAGGTAAGGAAATGAAGTTGTACAAGAACATTAACCAGAAACACATCTGCAGACCACGAACGCCCAGCATAATAAATGACAAAGGACGCACCAAGGTGCAGCACGGTGAAATTTTAGAACACCAGGGTTAATGAGGGGATTCCAGAAGCTTCCAAAGAGGAAAAACAGGCATCTAGTAAAGAAATGAGAATTGGGCCAGGTGTGGTGACTCAGGCCTGTAATCTCAGCACTTTGGGAGGCCGAGGTGGGTGGATCACTTGAGGTCAGGAGTTCGAGACTAGCCTGGCCAACATGGTGAAATCCCGTCTCTACTAAAAATACAAAAATTAGCCAGGTGTGATGGCGCATGCCTGTAATCCCAGCTACTTGGGAGGCTGAGGCAGGAGAATCGCTTGAACCCAGGAGGCGGAGGTTGCAGTGAACTGAGATTGCACTACTGCACTCCAGCCTGGGCGGCAAAGCAAGACTCCATCTCAAAAAAAAAAAAAAAAAAAAAAACAATCAGATACATAACTCAAATAATTATTGTACAATGGCAAGCAGTAGAGTCTTCTTTTTTGCTGTTTTATTTCCCACCCAGACCCAGGTTAGGTTACATTAAATCTTGTCATAAAAAGAAAAGGGTTACGTATCTGGCAATAAAATTCTGTTAGCGGCCGGGCGCGGTGGCTCAAGCCTGTCATCCCAGCACTTTGGGAGNGGCTGAGGCAGGAGAATCGCTTGAACCCAGGAGGCGGAGGTTGCAGTGAACTGAGATTGCACTACTGCACTCCAGCCTGGGCGGCAAAGCAAGACTCCATCAAAAAAAAAAAAAAAAAAAAAAAAAGAGAATTGGATGGTTCTGAACTTTTCGAGAGCAACACTGGATGTTAGGTATTGCTTGTTATCAGCATTGCTGCCGTGCGGGGAGTGATTTATTTTCTTTCTTTCTTTCTTTCTTTCCTTCCTTCCTTCCTTCCTTCCTTCCTTCCTTCCTTCCTTCCTTCCTTCCTTCCTTCCTTCCTTCCTTCCTTCCTTCCTTCCTTCTTTCTTTCTTTCTTTCTCTCTCTCTCTCTCTCTCTCTCTCTGTCTCTCTTTCCCTCCCTGCCTCCCTCCCTCCTTCTTCCCTCCCCCCCCCCCCCCCCTCCTCCTTGTTTTTTTGTATTTTTGGTGGAAATCAAGTTTCGCCATGTTAGCCAGGCTGGTCTTGAATACCTGACCTCAAGTGATTTGCCCACCTCAGCCTCCCAAAGTGCTGGGATTACAGGCATAAGACACCGTGCCTGGCTGCATCGTCATAATTTAAACAGTGATTATTTACTAAAATGTTTGTGTAACTCTTGTTCAGAAGATGGGGAAGAGAGATGGTAGGATATCCAAGAGAATTATTTCGTATCTGTCATGATAGGAAGTACTTAGGTAATATTTAAAATTAATAAAGTATCTGGGCACAGTGGCTCATGCCTGAAATCCCAGCACTTTGGGAGGCCAAAGCGGGCAGATCACTTTATACCAGAAGTTTGAGACCAGCCTGGCCAACATGGTGAAACCTCATCTCTACTAAAAACACAAAAAAAGAATTAGCCGGGCATGGTGGTGCATGCCTGTAATCTCAGCTACTTGGGAGGCTGAGGCATAAGAATGGTTTGAACCTGGGAGGCGGAGGCTGCAGTAAGCCAAGATCGTGCCACCGCACTCCAGCCTGGGTGACAGAACAAGACTCTGCCTCAAAAAAAAAAAAAAAAAAAAAGCCAGGTATGGCAGTGTGTGCCTGTAATCCCAGCTACTTGGGAGACTTGAGGCAGGAGGATTGCTTGAGCCGAGGAGTTGGAGGCTGCAGTAAGCTATGATCAAACCACTCTGCTCCAGCTTGGCCAATACAGCAGTAATTAAATAAATAATTAAAGAAAAAGCCATGCAGATATATTAATTGGAAATATCGAGTTTGTCATTACTGACCAGAAAGGAAAAGAGGTTAAAATGCAAGACTGCCTTTGGGGAGTGGAATTGGGACAGGGGGAGACAGAACGGAAACTGGAAACTGCTGGCTGCTTATTAGAAACTGTGCCTAGCGGTTGGTTGGTTGTAACTGAGGTAAAATTCACACAACATAAAATTAACCATTAACCATATTAAAAGGGGCAGTTCACCATTCAGGACTTCCACAGTGTTGTACAGCCCCCACCTCTGAGTAGTTCCAAGATATTTTCACCCCTCCCCACCCCCTGCAAAGGAAACCACATGCCCATCACACGGTCACTCCCTATTCCTCTGTCCCCTCCTCGCCAGTCCCTGGCAACCACTAGTCTTTCTGTCTCTATGGATTTGCCTATTCTGGAAGGTTTTTTTGTTTGTTTGTTTTTTGAGACGGAGTTTTGCTCTTGTTGCCCAGGCTGGAGTGTAGTGGCACAATTTCAGCTCACTGCAACCTCCTTCTCCCGGGTTCAAGCAATTCTCTTGCCTCAGCCTCCTAAGTAGCTGGGATTACAGGCACCCAGCTAATTTTTTGTATTTTTAGTAGCGACGGGGTTTCACCATGTTGGCCAGGCTGGTCTCAAACTCCTGTCCTCAAGTGATCCACCCGCCTCAGCCTCACAAAGTGCTGGGATTAAAGGCATGAGCCACTGCACCTGGCCCTATTCTGGAAGTTTTTTGTTTTTTTGAGACAGAGTCTCACTCTGTCACCCTGGCTGGAGTGCAGTGACTCGATCTTGGCTCACTGCAACCTCCACCTCCCGGGTTCAAGCAATTCTCCTGCCTCAGCCTCCCAAGTAGCTGGGACTACAGGCACATGCCACCACGCCTGGTATGTTGTCCAGGCTGGTTTCGAAATCCTGACCTCAAGCGATCCTCCTGCCCCGGCCTTCCAGAGTGCTGGGATTACAGGGATGAACCACCACACCCGGCTCTTTTCTGGAAGTTTTATATAAATGGAATCACACACATGTGACCTTTTGTGTCCTGCTCCTTTCACTTAGCGTGTTTTCAAGCCTCATCTACACTGGAGCATGCATCAGAACTCGATTCCTGTAATGGCTGCACAACATCCCATTGCATGGATTAGACCATCTTCATTTATCCATTTCATCTGCCGATCCACATTTGCTGCTTTGGGGTTATTGTGAATAGTGCTACTGTGAACATTCCTGTACAAGTATTTACTTGACTACCTGTTTTCACTTGTTCCATATGCATATCTAGGAGTGGAATTGCTGGGTCATATAGTAATTCTATGTTTAACTTTTTTTTTTTTTTTTTTTTTTTTGAGATGGAGTTTCACTCTTGTCACCCAGGCTGGAGTGCAATGGCACAATCTTGGTTCACTGCAGCCTCCGCCTCCCGGGATCAAGCAATTCTCCTGCCTCAGCCTCCCGAGTAGCTGGGATTACAGGCGGGCACCACCACGCCCGGCTAAATTTGTATTTTTAGTAGAGATGGGGTTTCTCCCCATCTGTTGGGAGGGTGGTCTCGAATTTCTGACCTCATTGATCCACCTGCCTCAGACTCCCAAAGTGCTGGGATTACAGGCGTGAGCCACTGTGCCCGGCCCTACGTTCTTTTTGAGGCATAACCAAACTTCTCCACTGTGGTCACACCATTGTACATTTCCACCAGCAGTATACAAGGGTTTCAGTTTCTTTACATTCTTGCCAACACCTGTTATTTTCTGTTTTTAAAAATTATAGCTATCCTAGTAAGCATGAAATGGTATCTGGTATCTCATGGTGTTTTTTTGTTTTTTTGTTTTTTTGGTTTTTTAGATGGAGTTTCACTCTTGTTGCCCAGGCTGGAGTGCAATGGCATGATCTTGGCTCACCGCAACCTCCGCCTCCCGGGTCCTAGCGATTCTCCTACCTCAGCCTCCTGAGTAGCTGGGATTATAGGCATGTGCCACCACACCCAGCGAATTTTTGTATTTTTAGTAGAGACGGGGTTTCACCATGTTGGTCAGGCTGGTCTCAAACTCCCGACCTTAGATGATCTGCCTGCCTCGGCCTCCCAAAGTACCGGAATTACAGGTGTGAGCCACCACACCCAGCCTCATTGTGGTTTTAATTTGCATTTCCCTCATAGCTAATGATGTTAAGCGTCTTTTAGTGTGCTTATTGGCTAGTTGTATGTCTTCTTCAGATAAATGACTATTCAAGTCCTTTACCTTTTGTGTGTGTGTGTGTGTGTGTGTGTGTGACAAAGTCTTACTCTGTCACCTGGAGTGCAGTGGTGCAGTCACGGCCCCTGCAGCCTGAACAGCCTTGTGCTCAGACGATCTTCCCACCCCAGCCTTCTGAGTAGCTGGGACTACTACAGGCGTGTGCTGCCACACCCAGCTAATTTTTAAAAATTTTTTGTAAAAATAGGGTTTTGCCATGTTGCCCATGGCTGATCTTGAAATCCTGGGTTCAAACGATCCCCCCGCCTCAGCCTCCCAAAGTGCTAGGATTACAGGCATGAACAAGACCCTCTCTCAGAGAAAAATAAAGAAAATAATGCCATCAGGGCTTCAGACCGGGAGCCCAGGCTGGAAGATCTCCATGCGTGCCTAGTGACGGATGACAATGACACTATTTACAAGTTTTCCACCAGCGCCCTTAGCACACCCATCACAATCCACTTAGTTGACATCCCTCGTCCAACAGCCAGCCAGTCCTGGCTGAGGTTGCTCAGGGAGCAACCTAAGGGAGAAGTATCAGAGCACTTCTTTGAACAACAATCCTCCCCCTGGATTTGTTCTTGTGGTTTCTTTGTGGAGGCACAGCTGCAGTCGAAAGCTGTACTCCGCGGAGCCTGCCCCTGAATGCCACAGCACAGCCAACATTTTTATTTATATATGCATATAATGTGTATCTATGAACACACATTTATATATACGTGCATGTATGCATGTATAAATAATTTTCTACAGTGAGTTATTACCTTTATTTATTTTTGAGGTGCAGTCTTTATTTATTTATTTTTATTTATTTATTTTTATTTTTTGAGGAGGAGTCTTGCTCTGTCACCCAGGCTGGAGTACAATGGTGCGATCTCAGCTCACTGCAACCTCCACCTCCCGGTTTCAAGTGATCCTCCTCCCTCAGTCTCCCAAGTAACTGGGATTACAGATGCACACCACCGTACTCAGCTGATTTTTGTATTTTTAGTAGAGATGAGGTTTCACCATGTTGGTCAGGCCGGTCTCGAACTCCTGGCCTCAAGTGATCCACCTGACTCGGCCTCCCAAAGTGCTGGAATTACAGGCGTAAGCCACCGTGCCTGGCCCATTTTTAAATATATTTTAATTTTTTTAATTTTATAATAAAGATAGGGTCTCAGTATATTGCCCAGGCTGGTCTCTAACTCTTGGGTTCAAGTGATCCTCCCGCCTTGGCCTCCCAAAGTGCTGGATTACAGGCGTGAGCCACCGCGCCCCGCCTGATACTACCTTTATTATAAGGCAGACATCGAGGCCTGCCTGTGTCTCTCTTTGGGCATTCGGTCTGCTTGTTTGCTTTCACATCATGCTGACTGGCTGCCGGCAGGCTGCCCAGAGGCTCTGCAGTAGACAGGGGTCCTGCGCGTGGCCTCAGGGTGGACCTGAGCCAGGGACCTCAGAGGACAAAGGGGGCCTTGATGAAAGCCCCGGTCAGCTGTTCAGTAGGAAGCACTGCTGCTCTGCTTGTCACCCAAGTCAGGGACACGCAGGGGCCACGGGGTCACTCTCAGCTGCTGGTGCCTGAGGAGGCTCTGGAATTTGAAGCTGGCTGTTGGGGGGCAGAGACAGGAGGCCCGTGCAAACCACCTCCCACCTGCTGGTGTGGTGCAGCTGTCCCGGGAGAGGACCAAAGGCCACCGAGGGAGGGAGGAAGGGAGTAGACAGCTGCTGGCGGTGGGCACGGGGCCAGAACCCGGACGGCGGGTGGAGGGTGTGTGTGGGGGGCCTGACAGGTGGGGCTTTGTGTCCTGGATACCCAAGCAGATATCCCCTTAGTGCGGCTTCCTGTCAGCCGGGCTGCACTTGTGCGCTTGGCTGCCTGCCCGTCCCTCACCCGTCGAGGGGCTCCACCAAGAGCTCATCCCTCCCTACCCCCTGCAGACGCAGCACGATGGACTCCCCTTTGGAGCCCGGACCCGGCGCGCCCCTGGCAGTTCCGCCTTGGTTCTCATTGTAGGGCTGAGGGCCTTCTGTGTGTGTGGTGAGAGGTCTGCCTTTCCCACCACCCAACAGCTCAGCAAGCTCCTGCCCTGCCCTAGGGGAGGAACCCTCTAGTGGCTTCACTGGGGCGGTCCTACCTCCCAGACTGTTGGTGGTGTGGGCAGGTGCTGTGTTGTGTCCAGGATGTGGGAAGGACCCCAGTCTTTGCCCTCAGTTTAGTGGAGGAGAGAGACTCCTAACTAACAAGTAGACTGAGTGAGTTTAGCGGCTGAGGTGTGGAGGGGATGGTAAGCGGCCTTCGGGGGGACAGGAGGCCTCTTTCTAGTGGGGGAGGATAAGCTTATAAAGGTGGCACCGCATGGGCTAGCACGGAAGAACTCTTACAGCCCGGGGCCCAAGAGAGAAAATCCAGCACTCTGGAGAGAAAATTCAGTGGTGAAAACATCACGTGGAAAGGCCTGGAGGTATGGGAGACAGCCAGGTTCTGGGAACAGGGAGGGTTCAGGAATAGGGGCTGGGAAGAGAGGAAGGCACCGTGGAAAGGAGGCTGGGAAGGAAGTTGGGCCCAGCTTGTCTGTCATCAGAGACTTTAAAGATGGAGAGACTGGCAAGAGCCACATGTTTTTTTTGTTTGTTTGTTTTGTTTTCTTTGGTTTGAGACGGAGTTTTGTCACCCAGGCTGGAGTGCAGTGGCATGATCTCGGCTCACCGCAACCTCTGCCTCCTGGGTTCAAGCGATTCTCCTGCCTCAGCCTCCCATGTAGCTGGGATTACAGGCACCTGCCACCACGCCTGGCTGATTTTGTATTTTTAGTAGAGATGGGATTTTGCCGTGTTGCCAAGTCTGGTCTCGAACCCCTGACCTCAGGTGATCCTCCTGCCTCAGTCTCCCAAAGTGATGGGATTACAGGCATGAGCCACCGTGTTTGGCCCAGATGTGTTTTAGAAAAATAGATTTTCACAGCAGGATAAAGAAGAGGTGGCAACAAGAGAGACCAGCAAGGAGATAAACTGGAAAGTTGTAAAAATTTCAGACGTGAGAAAGGCACTGGGTGCCAGCCACAGGGATTGGCTCCGGCTTCTGGGAGGTGCCTCTAGACTCTTGGAGGGAAGGCCAGGGACTGCCTGAGACTTTCGGTGACAGCCTCAGAGTGGGCCAGACAGCCTGAAAATCCTGCTGCCACAAAAATGCTTGATAAAGAAAACAAATTTCCTCTTAGACACATAGCAAAGCTCATTAGGCTGGGAGGAGTGGCTCACACCTGGAATCCCAGCACTTTGGGAGGCCAAGGCTGGAGGATCATTTGAGCCCAGGAGTTTGAGGCCAGCCTGGGCAACATACAAGACCCTGTATCTACAAAAAGAAAAAAAAAGAAAAAGAAAAAAATTACCAGGTGTGGCGGCATGCACCTGCACTGTAGTCCCAGCCACTTGAAAGGCTAAGGCGGGAGGATGGCTTGAGCCCAGGAGGTCAAGGCTGCAGTGAGCCAGGATTGCACCAGTGCACTCCAGCCTAGACAAGAGAGTGAAACTCTGTCTCAAAAACAAAAACACAGAAGGAAAATAAGTGCTCATCAATTGATAAGAGAATCCCTCTCTCCCCTTCCTGATCTCCTTCCAGCATTTTCCAGGGCCCCTCCCAAATACCAAGTAAGCTCCCTGCGCTGACTTCCTTGTCTCAGAGTCTGCTTCCATGGGAACCCCAGCTAAGAGGAATTCTTCAATACATGACGCTAGAGCAACTGGTTCTGCATAGAGAGAAATAAAATTAGAATATTACTTTATGCCTTAACTAAAAATAAATTCCGAGCGTATTAAAGGCCTAACTGTGAAAACCAAAGCTTTTAAACTTTTCAAAGAAAATACAAGAGAATATCTTTATGATCTTAGTTTCAATGGGGAAAAAAAATTCTTAAGACACCAAAAGCATATAAAGGAAGATGTTGATAAAATTGACAACTTTGTCAATAAAAGATGCCATTGTACATAAAAAGGCCATAGGCTGGGGTCGGGTGCGGTGGCTCACGCCTGTAATCCCAGTACTTTGGGAGGCTGAGGCAGGTGGATCACTTGAGGCCAGGAGTTTGAGACCAGCCTAGCCAAGAAACCCTATCTCTACTAAAAATACAAAAATTAGCCAGGTGTGGTGGCACATACCTGTAATCCCAGCTACCAGGGAGGCTGAGGCACAAGAATTGCTTGAGCCTGAGAGGTGGAGGTTGCAATGAGCCAAGGTCATGCCACTGTACTCCAGTCTAGGTGACAGAGACTCTGTCTCAAAAAAAGAAACAAAAAACAAAACAAAACAAAAAGACCACAGACTGAATAAGCTCTTTGTGGTACAGAAAACTGACAGGCCGGGCTCAGTGGCTCACGCCTGTAATCCCAGCACTTTGGGAGGCTGAAGTGGGCGTATCACCTGAGGTCAGGAGTTGGAGACCAGCCTGGACAACATGGGGAAATCCTGTCTCTACTAAAAATACAAAAATTAGCCAGGCATGGTGGCGGGCACCTGTAATCCTAGCTACTTGGGAGGCTGAGGCAGGAGAATTGCTTGAACCCGGGAGGTGGAGGTTGCAGTGAGCTGAGATCGTGCCATTGCATTCCAGCCTGGGTGACAAGAGCGAGACTTCGTCTCAAAAAAAAGAAAACTGACAAAGAACTGGGAATCAGAATATATGAAGAACTAGCACAGAGCTATAAGAAGGAAACAGCAACCCAGTGGAGAAGTGGGCAAAGACATCAGTAGGCATTTCACCGAAGAGGAAATGTGGACCGTAAGAAGCAGAAGCAATACCATTTCACAGCAGAAATCCAAAAGCCCAACAAAACGAGTGTTGGCGAGTAGATGGAGTGGCTGGGGCACCTGTTCCCTGATGTCGGAAGTGTCCATTGTCTTCACTACTATGCAAATCAATTTGGAAATAGAAGTTTGGTTTTTGGGTGGCTTTTTTGGTAGAAACGGGGTCTCACTATGTTGCCCAGGCTGGTTTCCAACTCTTGGGCTCAAGCAATCCTCCCACCTTGGCCTGCCACAGTGCCAGGATTACACTCTGCCCAGCCTGGAAATCGATTTTTATTTTTATTTATTTATTTTTTTGAGACAGAGTCTTGCTGTGTTGCCCAGGCTGGAGTGCAGTGGCATGCACTCTGGGCTCGCTGCAAGCTCTGCCCCCTGGGTTCACGCCATTCTCCTGCCTCAGCCTCCCGAGTGGCTGGGACTACAGGCGCCCGCCACCACGCCCAGCTATTTTTTTGTATTTTTAGTAGAGACAGGGTTTCACCGTGTTAGCCAGGATGGTCTCGATCCCCTGACCTCGTGATCTGCCCGTCTCGGCCTCCCAAAGTGCTGGGATTACAGGCATGAGCCACCACGCCCGGCCGAAATAGATTTTTTAAATGTGCATACTTTGAGCCCCAGCGTTTCACTTCTAGGGACATGTGAACAAGGATGTGTAATCAGGATTAGTCACCGAAGCACAGAATAATTCATTTTTAGTCATAAAATGTCAAAAGCAACCTAAGTGTCCATCTATATGAGGGTAGCCAAATACACTGGTACAGTGGGATACTAATCAGTGGTTTATATTTAATCAACATGGATTAGCGCCGAAAAACTGAACACTGGGCCCAAAAAAGCATGTGGGGCTGGGCGCAGTGACTCACGCCTATAATCCCAGCACTTTGGGAGGCCGAGGCGGGCGGATCACGAGGTCAGGAGATCGAGACCATCCTGGCAAACACGGTGAAACCCCGTCTCTACTGAAAATACAAAAAAAAAAAAAAAAAATTAGCAGGGCGTGGTGGCGGGCACCTGTAGTCCCAGCTTCTAGGGAGGCTGAGGCAGGAGAGTGGCGTTAACCCGGGAGGCAGCGGAGCTGGCAGTGAGCCAAGATCGGGCCACTGCACTCCAGCCTGGGGGACAGAGTGCTCCAGCCTAGGCGACAGCGTGAGACTCCGTCTCAAAAAAAAAAAAAAAAAAAAAAGCAAGTGAGAGTTCAGCTTCTGCTTAGGATATAAGAAAACAAAAGCGAGGGCAAGTAGCCAAAATGGTACTGCTATTTATATGCTTTTTTTTTTTTGAGACAAAGTCTTTCTCTGTCGCTGTTGCCCAGGCTGGAGTACAGTGACGCGATCTCGGCCCACTGCAACCTCTGCCTCCCGGGTTTAAGCAATTCTCCTGCCTCAGCCTCCCAAGTAGCTGGGATTACAGTCGTATGCCACCATGCCTGGCTAATTTTTTGTATTTTTAGTAGAGACACGATTTCACCATGTTGGCCAGGCTGGTCTCAAACTCCTGAGCTCGGGCAATCCACCTGCTTCGGCCTCCCAAAGTGCTGTGCTGGGATTACAGGCGTGAGCCACCGCGCCCAGCCTTTTTTTTTTTTTTTTTTAATATAGAGATGGAGTCTCACTATGTCCCTCAGGCTGGTCTCGAACTCCTGGCCTTATGCAATCCTCCCACCTCAACCTCCCAAAGTGCAGGGATGCGTGAGCCACCATGCCTGGCCCAGACGAATTCATTTCAGAGAATTACATAGCTTGTTCAAGTTCATGTAGCTGGTTGGCTGCAGAGTGAGGATTCGACCCAAGCTCCACGACCTTTCATTAGGGACGTTTTGTAAACTGTCAAATGCTGTACAAATGTCCATTTGTTTCTCTTTTCTCCTTAATGAACTTCAGAGACCGGAACAGACCCTGTAATAAATTGGGAGCAAGTGTCCTTTTTCCTACAATGCGCAAGGATGGGGAGGGATGGGAGACTCACAGATGTCAGTGACCTCCAGCATCAGGTGGAGGACATGGTGCTATGGGATGGGGCACCTCCAGAGGCTACGGGCTTCAGATAGCCTCCATACCAGAAAGGTGGGAGCTCAAAGTGGTCTGTTTTGAGCTGGCTTTCTCCTGCCCCTCCGGCTTCCCCAGGGTGCATCTGCACACACATGTACACACAGACACACACACGTCCACATACATGCACACGCCCTGCTCTCCTGTGCATCTCCCCAACGAGTCTGAGTAAATGCCTTTGCTTCTCTTGCTTGCTCTTTGGCTCAGACCAGTCCCTGCCCAGGAACCCCTTTTGGGGTCACAAGGGACCATTACAACTCATTTGGTCAAACAGCCCTCATCCAGTGCCCTCATCCAGCACCTTGAAGACCCTTCATAAATCTCAAGTGAGACCGGGTGTGGTGGCTCAAGCCTGTAATCCCAGCACTTTGGGAGGCCGAGGCAGGTGGATCACGAGGTCAGGAGTTCGAGACCAGCCTGACCAACATGGTGAAACCCCATCTCTACTAAAAATACAAAAATTAGCCAGGCATGGTAGTGCGCACCTGTAGTCCCAGCTGCTTGGGGGGCTGAGGAAGAGAATCACTTGAACCCGGGAGGTGGAGGTTGCAGTGAGCCACGATAGCACCACTGCACTCTAGCCTGGGAGACAGAGGGAGACTCCGTCTCAAAAAAAAAAAAAAAAAAAAAACTCCAGTGACTGATGAATACCTCTTGCAGATAATTTAAATCCTCCGGCCTCCTCCCAAAGTCCTTAAATAGCATGCCCCATCCCATAGCACCATGTCCTTGCCTGATCAGCAGAGCGGGGACGGATTAGCACACAATCCCTCCAGGGCAGCAGTGTGGGGATACATTAGCAAGGAGGCAGGGGCAACATGGACAGAATAGCTTGCTCCTGTTTCTGAGTTTTGTAGCAGGTGTGTTTTGGAATGTGTGTATGTATTTTCTCGCTCTACCGGTGCTTTTTTGAGCATTCCAAGGTTAAAGACCTGCATATACAACTAAAACTCTTGTCTCCTGGGAAATGGGAGTATTAATTCCCTCTGGGCTGCTGTTTTTTGTTTTGTTTTGTTTTCTGTCTGTAAAATGAGGATATTGGCCAAGCACAGTGTCTCAATCCTGTCGTCTCAGCATTTTGGGAGGCTGAAGCAGAAGGATGGCTTGAGCCCAGGAGTTCAAAACCAGCTGGGCAACATAGTGAGATCCCACCTTTAGAAAAAATAAAAAAAACTAGCCGGCTGTAGTAGCATGTAGCCTCCTGTAGTCACAGATACTGAGGAGGCTGAGGCGGGAGGATCACTTGAGCCCAGGAGTTCGAGGCTGCAGTGAGCTATGATCGCACCACTGCACTTCAACCTGGGTGACACAGCAAGACCCTGTCTCTTAAAAAAAAAAATATGATAAGCTGGGTGGGGTGACTCACGCCTGAAATCCCAGCACTTTGGGAGGCCAAGGTGGGTGGATCATGAGGTCAAGAGTTCAAGACCAACCTGGCCAAGATGGTGAAACCCATCTCTACTGAAAATACAAAAATTAGCTGGGTGTGGTGGAGTGCCTGTAATCCCAGGTACCACGGGACTCCAGCCTGGGTGATAGAGCAAGACTGTGCCTTAATGGACGTTTATTGACCATGAGCAGGGAAGGTGCCAGCCCTGGGGAGATGGTGGGTGGACACGACAGGACCAGATGCCACCTTCATGTGTCTGGTGGGTGAATAGATGTTCAAAATGGGATGACAAGTATGATGCAGTCATAAAGAAGAGCAAGTGCGCTGGCCAGGCACTGTGGCTCATGTCTATAATCTCAGCACTTTGGGGGGTGGGAGGATCGCTTAAGGCCAGGAGTTCAAGGCCACCCAGAGCAACATAGTGAGACCCTGCCTCTAAAAAAATAAAAAATTAGCCACGCATGGTGGTGTGCACCTGTAGTCCCAGCTGCTCAGGAGGCTGAGGCAGGAGGATCACGAGCCTGGGAGGTCGAGGCTGCAGTGAGCTGTAGTCATGCCACTGCACTCTAGCCTGGATGAAGGAGCAAGACCTTGTCTCTTAAAAAAAAAAAAAAAAAAAAAAAAGCAGGTGCTGTGGTGCTGTGGGGTGGATAAGGGAGAAACACCTTGGTCTGGGGATAGCAGGAAGGGAAGTTTTGGCTGAGATCTGAAGGAACAGTGGGAATTAGCTGAAAGAGGAGGTCAAGAAGAGCATTCTTGGTGGTTGTCCCAGCATGTGCAAAGGCCAGAAGGTGGAGAAGATGCTTCTCATTGCAGGAAAGGTGCAGAGCGCCTGCAGGGTTGACAAGAAGGGGTTTAAGGACAGATGCACAGGGCATTGGGGCCCTGCTGAGAATGTTATCTTTTATCACTGGGCGCGGTGGCTCATGCGCGTAATCCCAGCACTTTGAAAGGCCCAAGCAGGCGGATCACATGAGGTCAGGAGGTGGAGACCAGCCTAGCTAACATGGCGAAGCCCTATCTCTACTAAAAATACAAAAATTTGGGCCAGGCGCGTTGGCTCATGCCTGTAATCCCAGCACTTTGGGAGGCCGAGGCAGGCGGATCATGAAGTCAGGAGATTGAAACCATCCTGGCTAACATGGTGAAACCCCATCTCTACTAAAAATACAAAAAAATTAACCAGGCGTGGTGGTGGGCGCCTGTAGTCCCAGCTACTGGGGAGGCTGAGGCAGGAGAATGGCATGAACCTGGGAGGCGGAGCTTGCAGTGAGGAGAATTTGCATCACTGCACTCCAGCCTGGGTGACAGAGCGAGACTCCATCTCAAAAAAAAAAAAAAATTTTTTTAGCTGGGCCTGGTGGCACGTGCCTGTAATTCCAGCTACTCGAGGCTGAGGAAGGAGAACTTGAACCCAGGAGGCAGAGGTTGCAGTGAGCAGAGATGGCACCACTACACTCAAGCCTGGGCAACAGAGTGAGACTCTGTCTAAAAAAAAAAAAAAAAGTTATATTTTATCCTAAGAACCTTCAAAGGGTTGGAAGCAGAGAAATGTTATGATTGCATCTGTATTTAATAAAAAATACTTCTGGCATATAGTGGCAACCCCAGAAAGATTTGAATGAGGCGAGAGGATGGATGAAAGAGAGGCTTCAATGTGAAGAATGGGTTGGCAGGATTGGAGGTGGACAAGGGATCTGTTAGAATGGTGACCACAGAGGCGGAGAGAAATGGGTGGAGATGCTTAAAAGCTGGAGTTTGGGCCGGGTGCTGTGACTCATGCCTGTAATCCTAGCACTTTGGGAGGCTAAGGTGGGCAGATTGCCTGAGCTCAGGAGTTTGAGACCAGCCTGGGCAACATGGCCAAACCCTGTCTCTACTAAAAACATAAAAAAATTAGCCAGGTGTGGTGGCAGGCGCCTGTAGCCTGGGTGACACAGTGAGACTATGTCTCAATCAATCAATCAATCAATCAGTCAATGAAAGCTGGCATTTTGAGGACTTGGTCATTGAGGAGATGTGAGAGGGAGGCTAGTCACAGACTATTTCCAGGATCCTGGCTTTGGCTACAGCTGAAAGTAGGACCATGTCATCAAATTTGCAGAGGTGGTCAGGGGTGGATTTGGGACTTCTTGATTCTGAGGTCACTGTGAGATATTGCTAAGCAGATCTGGAGGTCAGAGAGATGGACGTTAGGTTGGTGTATAGGTGGTAGTTAAAGGCATGGGCTGTTGGAGACCGCCAAAGGAGAGAGTGCAGAGGATGAAGTGGGGCTGGGTCTACCTTGAGGACACCAGCATTTAGCGTACAGGTTGAGAAGAAGCCAGCCAAGGAAATGAGGATGAAGAGGGAAAGGAAGGAAACCAGGAAAGCCCGGCCCATGGAGGTAAGGGAAGGGGGTTTAATGAACGATGGAATGGCAAGTCCTGGAAAACAAGCTCTAGTTAGATGGGAACTAACCAAAAAAGTAAAAAAGTAAATCTGGATTTTGCACATAGAGATTTATTGTTGACTGGGCACCGTGGCTCACACCAGTAATCCCAACACTTTGGGAGGCCAAGGCCTGAGGATCACTTGAGCCCAGGAGTTTGAGACCAGCATGGACAACATAATGAGACCCTGTCTCTACAAAAAATACAAAAATGAGCCAGGCATGCTGGTGCGTGCCTGTCGTCCGGGAGGCTGAGGTGGAAGGATCGCTGGAGCCAGGCAGTCACGGCTGCAGTGAGCCATGATCACACAACTGAATTCCAGCCTGGGTGACACGGCGAGACCTCATCTCAAAACAAAACAAAACAAAACAAAAACAAACAAGATGTATTGTTGATCTAGCAAGAGCGGAATCTGTGAAGCAAAGACAGTCAGTGAAGACAGGTGTTTCAAGAAGTTTAATTGGGAAAGGAAGGAGGGGGTCATAGCTGGAGGAGAGTGTGAGGTTGAAGATGGTTTGGTTTGGTTTTTAAGTTAGCAACCCTTATTTAAAAGCAGGTGGGGATAAACTGATAGAGAATGGTTGATAGGCCTGGCCTAGTTTATATAGGAGAACCAAATACCCCTTGATTCTAGCTTCCTTGGCTATCGTTTTGGGGCTACTATTACCTTTTAGCTTATCAAGGTGCTGACTTAGTTCTTAAGGTTAGGTAGGTGCCTGGAATTTGCATTGAAGGAACTTAAGATTATCCTTTATTTCCATGATGCAGTGGCCTGCAGGCCCCTAGAAGGGGGTCCCTGCTCCATCTCAAAGCAGGAGCTGGAAGAGCATGAGCCTGGCTGCTGCTCCATGCCAACCAGATGGCCCAGCAGATAATCGGCAACGCGCACAAGCTTCAGCTGTGCCTGGTGCCCTGTACCAGGTTCTTAAGAATAAAGGAGGCCAGACACAGCAGCTCACGCCTGTAATCCCAGCACTTTCGGAGGCTGAGGCAGATGGATCACTTGAGGTCGGGAGTTCAAGACCAACCTGGCCAATGTGGCAAAACCTCGTCTCTACTAAAAATACAAAAATTAGCCAGATGTGGTGGTGGGCGCCTGAAATCCCAGCTACTCAGGAGGCTGAGGCAGAAGAATCGCCTGAAGCTGGGAGGGGGAGGTTGCAGTGAGCTGAGATCGCACCATTGCACTCCAGCCTGGGTGACAGAGTGAGATGCTGTCTCAAAAAAATAAAATAAAATAAAAGATAAAGGAATATGACCGCTCCTTCATGGCTGCCATGCACATCTTGGACAAAGTATCTCTTGCTAATTTGCAACAACAAGGGAAAGAGAATTCTGTGGGGTGTAGTCCAGCTCGGCTAAGCTGACAGAATGCAAATTCATCATGGGGCCACTTCATTTTTAAGAAAGTATTTATTAGCAGATCCAGGTACTGTTTATAGGCTCTTGGGCTAAACTGTGAGTTAGAATGAGTCCATCCTCATAGAATGTAGGTTCCAGTAGAGAAATCAGACAGTAAGCAAGTGAATCTCTGATACGATGCCATGTTGTAATAAGCACTATGGAAAAAAAGGCAGAGAAAAAATAGTGAGTAATGGGGTAGGAGTTGGGAAGGAAGGAGGTTACGTTAGAGAGGGTGGGTGATTGGAAAACCATTTGATGAAGTCCCATTTGATCAAAGGCCATAATGAAGTAATAGAACCAACCAAGCAGAGATCATGGGGAAGAGGGGTTTTTTTGGTTTTTTGTTTTTTTCAGGCAGAGGAAACGGTATGTGCAAAGGCTCCAAGGCAGGAGTAAACTTGTTCAAGAAATGCAAGAATGCCAGAGCAGCTGGAGCATAGAGTGGGGCACAGTGGGGTAGAGATGAAGCTGGAGAATTAGGCAGCAACAGAGAATAGTCATTCTGTGACCTGTCTAGGGATTCCCTTGAAGACCCTACTTGAAAAGCTTGTCTTTTTTTTTTTTTTTTTTTTTTAGATGGAGTCTCGCTCTATTGCCCAGGCTGGAGTGCAGTGGTGCGATCTCGGCTCACTGCAACCTCCGCCTCTGGGTTCAAACAATTCTCGTGCCTCAGCCTCCCAAGTAGCTGGGATTACAGGCGCCCACGACCATGCCCAGCTAATTTTTGTATTTTTAAGCAGAGATGGGGTTTCACCATGTTGGCCAGGCTGGTTTTGAACTCCTGACCTCAGGTTATCAACCCGCCTCGGCCTCCCAAAGTGCTGGGATTACAAGCGTGAGCCACCGCACCTGGCTGAAAGACTTGTCTTTTTTGACCTTACTTAAACTCTCCCAGTGCTAAACGCCTCTCTCAAGGGACATTTGTTGCATATTTTATTATTTTATTTATTTTTATTTTTATTTTTTATTTTGAGATGGAGTTTCATTCTTGTCCCTCAGACTGGAGTGCAATGGCGTGATCTCGGCTCACTGAAACCTCTGCCTCCCGGGTTCAAGCGATTCTCCTGCCTCAGCCTCCCAAGTAGCTGGGATTACAGGCATGCACCACCACACCTGGCTAATTTTTGTATATTTAGTAGAGACGGGGGTTTCACCATGTTGGCCAGGCTGGTCTCGAACTCCTGACTTCAGGTGATCCACCTGCTTTGGCCTCCCAAAGTGCTGGGGTTACAGGTGTGAGCTACCACACCTGGCCCATTTGTTGCATATTTTAACATCACAGTTGCCTAAGGTCATGGATAACAGTTGGGGCAAACAATAGACTAACATAAAGTTTTTTTAAACAGGCTAAGGAGTGAGATGTCCATAGGGGGCTTTTTTTTTTCTTTTTTTTGAGATGGAGTTTCACTCTTTTTGCCCAGGCTGGAGTGCAATGGCACGATCTCGGCTCACTGCAACCTCCAACTCCTGGGTTCAAGCAATTCTTCTACCTCAGCCTCCCATGTAGCTGGGATTACAGGCATACACCACCAGGCCCACCTAATTTTGTGTTTTTAGTAGAGACGGGGTTTCATCATGTTGACCAGGCTGGTCTCGAACTCCTGCCATCAGGTGATCCACCCACCTCAACTTCCCAAAGTGCTGGGATTACAGACGTGAGCCACTGCGCCTGGCCATAGGGGGCTTCTATAAGCTCTGACATCCTCCTGGCGTGCAGATGGCCATGTGCATCTGTTGGCTGTGTGTGTGCCCAGGAAGGACTTGAGAAAGCAGTAATAACTCCCCTCGGACTGACCTTGAGGCTCTGTGCAAGCAGAACGTGAAAGCTGCAGAGTTAGAAACTGCCTGGCTGGGTGTTGAAAGTTTCCATGGATCCAGAGACTCTCAGCAAAAAGTAGATGTATTGGTTTCAAGAAGTTAAGGAAATCTGGCTAATCATTAGCTAACCACTAAGTTAACTGCACAAAGAATTAAATGGCCTCACATGATGTACAATACAGACTTTGCATAATTATGAGGAAAGTCACTAGACAAACAGCAACCACAATAAACAGGAACAAGAACAAACCCCACAGAGGAGGAGCAGAATCTGACTTCCAGCATGACCACATTATATTATTTGAAATGTCCAATTTTGAACAAAAATTGTGAAACATGCAAAGAAAGAAAAAAATATGATCCTTAGGGGGAAAAAGTCATCAATGCTAACAGTCCCTGAGGAAAGCCACAAGTTGGAATTATTAGACAATTTATTTACTTATTTATCAAATGATCCTCCTTCCTTAGTCTCCCAAGTTGCTAGGGTTACAAGCACACACCACCATGGCTGGCTGATTTTTAAAATTTTTTGCAGCAACAGCATCTCACTGTATTGCCTAGGCTGGTCTTGAACTCCTGGCCTTAATTATTCTGCTGCCCTGACCTCCCAATGTCCTGGGATTACAGGTGTGAGTCTAGCCTAGACAAATACTTTAAATTAGTTATTATAAATATAGTCAAATAACTAAAGGAAACCATATCTAAAGAATGAATGAAAAGTATGAAAACAGAATCTCAAAGAGAGAGAGAGAGATGATGAAATAACAGATAGAAATTATAAAAGGGAACACAAAAGAAAATTGTGGAATTGAAAAATACAATAACTGAAACAAAAAATTTAGTGGAGGCCAGGCACAGTGGCTCATGCCTGTAACCCCAGCACTTTGAGAGACCAAGGTGAGGCCAAACACCTGAGGTCAGGAGTTTGAGACCAACCTGGCCAACATGGTGAAACCCCATCTCTACTAAAAATACAAAAATTAGGCCGGGCGCAGTGGTTCACGCGTATAATCCCAGCACTTTGGGAGGCCGGGGAGGGGGATCACGAGGTCAGGAGATCGAGACCATCCTGGCTAACACGGTGAAACCCCGTCTCTACTAAAAATACAAAAAATTAGCCGGGTGTGGTGGCAGGCGCCTGTAGTCCCAGCTACCTGGGAGGCTGAGGCAGGAGAATGGCATGAACCTGGGAGGAGGAGCTTGCAGTGAGCCGAGATCACGCCACTGCACTCCAGTCTGGGAAACACAGCAAGACTCCATCTCAAAAAAAAAAAAAAAATAATAATACAAAAATTAGTTGGTCGTGGTGGTGTGTGCCTGTAATCCCAGCTACTCAGGAGGCTGAGGCAGGAGGATCACTTGAACCCGGGAAGTGGAAGTTGCAGTGAGCTGAGATGGTACCACTGCACTCTAGCCTGGGCGACACAGCAAGACTTCATCTCAAAAAGAAAAAAAATAAAATCAGTATAAGGGCTCAACAGCAGACTTGAGAAGATGAAAGAGGAATCAGTGAATTTAAAGATACGCCAATTGAGATTATTCAGTCTAAGGAACAGAGAGAAAAAGAATGAAGATTAATGACCTACGGGATACTATCAAGAATATCAACATATGTATAATAGGAGTCCCTGTGGAAGAAGAAAGAGCAGAGAATATTTGAAGAAATAATGACTTGAAAACATGCTAAATTCGATGAAAAATGAATAGCAGTCCACACATCTGAGAAACTCAGTGAACTCCAAGTAGGATAAATTCAGATAAATATCCTCCAAGTAGGATAAAGTCCAAGTAGGATAAATACACCAAGACACGTCATAGTCACACTGTCAGAAGACAAAGAGGAAGCAGTGAGAAGTGACTCATCACATACAAGGGATTTTTAATAAGATTAACAGCTGGCTTCTCATTAAAAAAAAAAAAAAAAAAGCCACAGAGGTTAGAAGGCAGTGAGATGATATATTCAAAGTGATGAAAGGAGAAAATTGCCAGCCAAGAATCTTATCTCTCGTAAAACTATCCTTCAAAAATGAGTGAGAAATTAACATTCCTCCGCCAAATAAAGGAAATCTACCAAAAACAAACAAACAAACAAAAACCCACGGCTAACATCATACTTAATAGTGAACGACTGAAAGCTTTCCCCCTAAGATTAGGAACAAAACAAGGATGTCTGCTCTTACCATTTATATTCAAGATTGACTAGAACTTGTTAGAACTAGAGGTTCTGACAAGGGCAGCTGAAGCAGAAATGAGTAAAAGGCACCCGTATTGGAAAGGAAGAAGTGAAATCATCTCTGTTTTTCAGTGACATTATCTCATATGTATAGAAAACATGACAAAGTTTTCTATGACAACAACAAAAACTATTAGAGCTAATAAATGAATCAAGAAAAATTGCAGGATGCAATATTAATATTTTATTCATTTTATTTTCTTTTTTGGGACAGAGTCTTGCTCTGTCATCTGGGCTGGAGTGCAGTGGTGCAAGCATGGATCACTGCAGCCTCAACCTCCTGGGCTAAAGTGATTCTCCAACCTCAGCCTCCCAAGTAGCTTGGACCACAGGCATGCACCACCATGCACAGCTAATTTTTGTATTTTTTTTTTTTGTAGAGATAGCGGTTTGCTATGTTGCCCAGGCTGGTCTCGAATTCTGGGCTCAAGCAATCCACCCACCTTGGCCTCCCAAAGTGCTGGGACTGCAGACATGAGCCACCACACCTGGCCCAATATTAATATTTTAAAAATTAGTTGTATTTCTATATACCAGCTATGAAAAATCCAAAAATAAAATTAAGAAAACCAATAGAGGCCAGGCACGGTGGCTCACGCCTGTAATCCCAACACTTTGGGAGGCCGAGATGGGTGGATTGTGAAGTCAGGAGATCGAGACCATCCTAGCTAACACGGTGAAACCCCGTCTCTACTAAAAATACAAAAAACTAGCTGGGTGTGGTGGTGGGCGCCTGTAGTCTCAGCTACTTGGGAGGCTGAGGCAGGAGAATTGCATGAACCCGGGAGACGGAGCCTGCAGTGAGTTGAGATCGCACCACTGCACTCAAGCCTGGGTGACAGAGCGAGGCTGTGTCTCAAAAAAAAAAAAAAAGAAAAAGAAAAAAGAAAACCAATAGAAAAGATTTAACCAAAGATATGCAATAGTTGTGTATTGGAACTATAAAATATTGTTGGAAGAAATTAAAGAAGACCTAAATAAATGGAAAGATATTTTATGTTCTTGAGTCAGAAGACTTAATATTGTTAACATGGCAATACTTTGCTGGTCAATCTATAGATTCAATGCAATTCCTATCAAAATATCAAATGCACTTTTGCAGAAATAGACAAGCTGATACTGAAATTCATATATAAATGTAAGGGACCCCAAATAGCCAAAACAGTCTTGAAAAAGAAGAACAAGGCCGGGCTCAGTGACTAATGCCTGTAATCCCAGCACTTTGGGAGGCAGAGGCAGGCAGATCACTTGAGGTCAGGAGTTCAAGACCAGCCTGGCCAATATAGTGAAACTCTGTCTCTACTAAAAGTAGAAAAAATTAGCTGGGCGTGGTGTTAGGCACCTGTAATCCCAGATACTGGGGAGGCTGAGGCAGGAGAATTGCTGGAAGACAAAAGTGGTAGTGAGCCAAGATCATACCACTGCACTCTAGCCTGGGTGACAGAGTTAGACTCCATCTTAAAAAAACACACACACACACACACACAAAGTTGGTGGACTCCCCAATTTCAAAACTTACTACAAAGCTACAGTAGCCAAAGTGGTGTTACTGGCATAAGGATAGAAACATAGAACAGTGCAATGGAATTGGGGGTCCAGAAATAAACACATATCCGTGGTCAATTGATAGTCAACAAAGATGGCAAGACTTTTCATACTATACACAAAAATTAACTCCAAATGGATCAGGAACCTAAATATAAGAGCTAAACTGATAAAACTCTTAGAGGGAAACATAGGTGTAAATCTTTATGAGCTTGGATTAAGCAATGGCTTCTTAAATGTGACATCAAAAGCATGGACAACCAAAGAAAAAATAAGCTGTTCTTCATCAATATTAAAAATGTTTTTGCTTTAAAGGACACTATCAAGAATGTAAAAAGGACCAAGCATGGTAGCTCATACTTGTAATCCCAGCACTTTGGGAGGCCGAGTTCGGCAGATCACTGGAGCTCGGGAGTTCGAGACCCGCCTGAGGCACATGGTGAAAGCCCGTCTCTACAAAAAATACAGAAATTAACCAGGTGTGGTGATGCGCACCTGTAGTCCCAGCTGCTTAGGAAGCTGCAGCAGGAGGATCACTTGATCCCAGGCAGTGGAGGTTGCAGGGAGCTGAGATCATACCGCTGCACTCCAGCCTGGACGACAGAGCAAGACTCTCTTGAAGAAAAGAAAAGAAAAGAAAAAGAATGTAAAAAGACATCTCATAGAATGGGAGAAAATACTTACAAATCATGTTATCTGATAAGGAATTGATACTCAGAATATATACAGAATTCCTAAAACTCAATAATAGAAATAAAATTCAGTTCAAAAATGGGCAAAGGAATTGAATAGACATTTCTTCATAGAAGATATACAAATGGTCAATAAGCACATGCAAAGATTCCCATCACTAATCACTAAGAAAGTGCCAATCAAAACTACAATGAGGTAACACCTCATATCTGCTAGGATTTCTACTATAGAAAAACATGAAAACTGGCCAGGTGTGGTGGCTCAAGACCAGCCTGACCAACATGGTGAAACTCTCTCTCTACTAAAAACTCAAAAATTAGCCAGGCTGGAGTGGTGCATGCCTGTAATCCCAGCTACTTGGGAGGCTGAGGCAGGAGAATCACTTGAACCCGGGAGGTGGAGATTGCAGTGAGCTGAGATCGCACCACTACACTCCAGCCTGGGTGATGGAGCGAGACTCCATCTCAAAAATTAAAAAAAAAAAAAGAAAAAGAAAAACATGAAATAAAAATTGCTAGCCAGGTTGTGGAGAAATTGGAACCCTTGTGCACGATTGGTGGGAATATAAAATGGTACAATGCTGTGAAAAACAGTATGGCAGCTCCTCAAAAAATTAAAAATAGAATTACCATATGATCCAGCAATTCCACTTATGGGTTTATACCCAAAAGAACTGAAAGCAGATCCTTGAAGAGATATTTGTACATCCACGTTCATAGCAGCATTTTTCACAATAGCCGAAACATGGAAGCAAGCCAAGTGTTCATCACCAGCTGAATGAATAAGCAAAATGTGTTATATGATGGAATGTTATTCAGCCTTAAAAGGGAAGGAAATTCTAGCCGGGCGCGGTGGTTCACGTCTGTAATCTCAGCACTTTGGGAGGCCAAGGCAGGCAGATCACTTGAGGTCAGGAGTACAAGACCAGCCTAGCCAACATGGTGAAACCCTGTCTCTACTAAAAATACAAAAATTAGCTAGGCTTGGTGGGAGGTGCCTATAATACCAGCTTCTCAGGGAGCTGAGGCAGGAGAATCACTTGTACCCGGGAGGGGGAGGTTGCAGAGAACCGAGATTGCTCCATTGCACTCCAGCCTCAGCAACAAGAACGAAACTCCATCAAAAAAAAAAAAAAAAATTAAAAAGGAAGGAAATTCTGATACATACTACAACATGGGTGAACCTTGAGGACATTATGCTAAGTGAAAGAAGCTAGTCACAACAAAGACAAATACTGTATGATAAATACAGCATGACTCCCGTTATATGAGGTACTTAGTGACAATTCTAGAGACAGAAAGTAGACTAGTGAGACCAGGTGCGGTGGCTCACACCTGTGATCCCAGCACTTTGGGAGGCAGAGGTAGGAGGATCGCTCGAGCCCAAGAGTTTGAGACCAGCCTGGGATACATAGCAAGACCCTGTCTCTACAAAAAAAAAAAAAAGGTTTTACTTAGCTGAGTACAGTCAGCATGCCTGTAGTCCCAGCTACTTTGGAGGCTGAGGTGAGAAGGTTGCTTGAGCCCAAGAGGTCAAAGCTGCAGTGAGCTGTGTTTGTGCCTTTGCACTCCATCCAGCCTGACTGACAGAGCAAGACCCTGTCTCAAAAAATTAGACTGCTGTTTGCTAGGGGCTGGGGAGAGGGGAGAATGGGGAATTATGTTTAATAGGGACCATTTCAGTTTTACAAGATGAACGGCAGCGATGGTTGCATAAATTGTAGATGTATTTAGTACCACTGAATGGTACACTTAAAAACAGTGATGATGAGCTGAGCACAGTGGCCCACGCCTGTAATCCCAACACTTTATGAGGCCAAGGCAGGCAGATTGCTTGAGCTCAGGAGTTTGAGACCAGCCAGGGCAACATGGCGAAACCCCATCCCTAGAAAAAATACAAAAAAAAATTAGCCAGGCATGGTGGTGTGTGCCTCTAGTCCCAGCTACTCAGGAGACTAAGGTGGAAGCATGGCTTGAGCCCAGGAATTTGGAGCTGCAGTGAACTGTGATTGCACCACCGCAGGCCCCCAGCCTAGGCAACAGAGTGAGACCCTGTCTCAAAAAAAGAAAAATAGTGAAGATAATAAATTTTATGTATATTTTATGACAGTAAAAGATTTTTAAGGCCGGGCATGGTGGCTCATGCCTGCAATCCCACCACTTTGGGAGGCTGAGGCAGGTGGATCACCTGAGGTCAGGAGTTCAAGCCTAGCCTGGTCAACATGGTGAAACCCCGTCTCTACTAAAAATACAAAAATTAGCCAGGCGTCATGGTGCGCACCTGTAGTCCTAGCTACTCAAGAGGCTGAGGCAGGAGACTCACTTGAACCCGGGAGGCAGAGGTTTCAGTGAGCTGAGATCGCGCCATTGCACTCCAGCCTGGGTGACAGAGCCAGACTCTGTCTCCTAAATAAATAAAAGAATGAAGTACTGATGCATGCTACAACATGCATGAACCCTGAAAACATTATGCTAAATGAAGAAGCCAGACAGAAATGGCCACTTATTATAACCCCATTATATGAAATGTTCAGAATAGGCAAATCCATGGAGACAGTAGATTAGCACTTGCCGGGGGTTGGGGGAAGGATGAATACAGAGTGACTACTAACAGGTATGGTGTTTCTTTTTTTTTTTTTCTTTTTTGAGACAGAGTCTCACTCCGTCACCCAGGCAGGAGTGCAGTGGCACAATCTTGGCTGACTACAACCTCTGCTTCCTGGGTTCAAGTCTGATTCTTGTGCCTCAGCTTCCCGAATAACTGGGATTATAGGCATACGCCACCACACCCAGCTAATTTTTTTTGCATTTTTTTTTTTAAGTAGAAACAAGGTTTCACCATGTTGGCCAGGCTGGTTTCAAACTCCTGACCTCAAGTGATCTGCCCGCCTCGGCCTCCCAATGTGCTGGGATTACAGGCGTGAGCCACCACACCCGGCCAGGGTTTCTTTCTGGGGTGATGAAAATGTTCTGGAATTGGTGATGATGATTGTATAACCTTGAAAATATATTAAAAATCACTGACATATATGCTTTTTTAAAATGGTGAATTCGATGGTGTCTGAGTTATATCTCAATTTTAAAAAATGTATTATTCTGATTGCATATAGAGATAATGGTGAATTCTATGGTGTCTGAGTTATATCTCAATTTAAAAAAATGTATTATTTTGATTGCGTATAGAGATAGGCTACAGGTGTCCAAGAGTGAAAACTGGGAGGATGTTGCAGATGTTGCAGCTGGTCCAGCAGTGAGCTGATGGTGCTGTCATTGGCCAGGAGGTTGGCCCAAGGGCATGATGGCTTGAAAAGTTGGGAAGTCCCGGCCGGGCATGGTGGCTCACACCTGTAATCCCAGCACTTTGGGAGGCCAAGGTGGATCACTTGAGGTCAGGAGTTCGAGACCAGCCTGGCCAACATGGTGAAACCCTGTCTCTACTAACAATAAAAAAATTAGCCCGGTGTGCTGGCGGCCACCTGTAAACCCAGCTACTCGGGAAGCTGAGGCAGGAGAATCACTTGAACCTGGGAGGCGGAGGTTGCAGTGAGCTGAGATCTTACCATTGCACTCCAGCCTGGGCGACAAGAGTGAAACTCTGTCTCAAAAACAAAACAAAACAAAACAAAAGTTGGGAAGTCCCAAGTGGGGGAATCCTATGGAGAGGCTGTTCTCAACAGGAGGAGGGACACTCCCCGACCCTCGCCATTGAGGCAAGAGGAATGTGAGTTCAGGGGAAGGCATTTTGGAAAACTGATCTGATCTTTTTGGTGCCAAAAAGGGTTTATGAGCCATTATGGGCAGAGGACTGAAAGCTTCCAATAGCTGCCAGTTAGCAAAGGTCATGGCCTTGGCTTCTAGGAAAATCATGGAGCCCTGGAACAGGAAATCCAGGGAAGGTGTCATCTTGAAGTGTACTTGACGATAATTTTTGAGTTGAAATATGGGGGCTTGAGATACTCATCATAATTATCATGGCTCAGTAATACAAACCATCTCCTGATTTGGGATTTGGAAATGTCTGTTTTATAAAATCAAAATCACTGATTAGTCTAGAATTGGTATTGCGTCTTACAATTACAGTATCATTTTGAACTGGGCATATGCAAATGCATTAATAAAGAAGTAAAAGGTAGAATTAGTAGCATCAAACTGCCAGGTGCAGTGGCTCATGCCTGTAATCCCAGCACTTTGTGAGGCCGAGGTGGGAGGATTCCTTGAGGCCAGGAGTTTGAGACCAGTCTGGGCAACATAGTGAGATCTCGTCTCTACACACACAAAAACTGTTTAATTAGCCAGGCGTGATGGCACATGCCTTGGATGGCTGAGATGGGAGGATCACCTGAGCCTAGGAGCTCAAGACTGCAGTGAGCTATGATTGCACCACTGCCCTCCAGCCTGGGTGACAGAGGGAGACCCTGTCTCCATTTTGAATAAATGAATAAATAATATTAAAGAACACAGTTTGGTTTATAGAATTTTTTCATTTGCAGTGTCTGTCTTGGTCTCTACAACAACCGCCTTGTGAAACAAGTTTTGCTGTTTTCAAGCTTATATTTATATAAGGAAATGGACGCTTAGTGAGTTAACACTTTTCTAAGAAGCCTGAATCCAGGTCTTCTAAATCTCATGTTCTTTCCATTATCACTCCATGAATCAAGTAAAGTACTTTTTGTTTATTCAAATTCTCAGGGTATGTTGCCAGGGTACCTTTTCCCAGAAAGTCTATTTTTATAGAATGTCTTTGATTCTTGCCCGTCCCAGTGGCTATTTTAAATAACATTTTTTTCCTGTTAATTATGTTAATGTTAATTTTAGAAAGTCTAGAAAAACAGTTTTAAAAATCACCACTCATAACCACTCTTAACACTTGAGCATATTTCTTTCCAATGTCTGCCTATAAATACATCACCTATAAATATATATACACATATATACATATATATATTTATAACCCTTTTTGCAAAACTGTGCTTATACTATATAAATGGTTTCGTGTCCTGCTTTTTTGCTTAGTATGATTTTGTGAAACGCAGCGTGGCATAACGGTGAAGGTTAATTAAGCCCTGGAGCCAGAACAAAACGCTCTGTTAGGTGTGTGTGCCCTTGTGAATTTCTTAACCTTAGTTAGTACTTAACCTTAGCACCTTAGTTTCTTTCCTCTGGTCCCACGTGACCTGTGCTCTTGGGGTCGGGAACTGTTCTGTGTGAAACACATCCGTC
This sequence comes from Theropithecus gelada, assembly GCF_003255815.1. Classification (NCBI taxonomy): domain Eukaryota; kingdom Metazoa; phylum Chordata; class Mammalia; order Primates; family Cercopithecidae; genus Theropithecus; species Theropithecus gelada. The sequence goes on along the minus strand of NC_037670.1, from coordinate 9,912,168 downwards.
TTTTCTCCCATTGGACAGCAGGGTCCTTGCCTTCCATTCCTCTCACATCTCCCTTGCCCTGTGACTTCAGTAACACCTGCTCTATCTAACCTTGGGTCCACCATGCCCAGTTTCCCGAATGCTGCTGGAGAAGACCAGGCAGCAGAGAATATCAATGTCGCTGTTGACCCACAGCCTTCCTGTCCTTTTTCTTTCTTTGTAATTTTCTTTTGTTGGATTGTATGTATGTATTTATTTATTTTGAGATGGAGTCTCGCTCTGTCTGTCGCTCAGGCTGGAGTGCAGTGGCGCGATCTCAGCTCACTGCAAGCTCCGCCTCATGGGTTCACGCCATTCTCCTGCCTCAGCCTCCCGGGTAGCTGGGACTACAGGCGCCAACCACCACGCCCGGCTAATTTTTTTGTATTTTTAGTAGAGACGGGTTTCACCGTGTTAGCCAGGATAGTCTCCATCTTCTGACCTCGTGATCCGCCCATCTCGGCCTCTCAAAGTGCTGGGATTACAGGCATGAGCCACCGCACCCAGCCAGATTGTATTTATTTTTTAAATATATAATGCATGGGCTGGGCGCAGTGGCTCACGCCTGTAATCCCAACACTTTGGGAGGCCGAGGTGGGCGGATCACCTGACGTCCGGAGTTTGAGACCAGCTTGGCCAACATGGCGAAACCCCGTCTCTACTGAATATACAAAAATTAGCCGGGCCTGGTGACGACACCCCTGTAATCCCAGCTACTAGGGAAGCTGAGGCAGGAGAATCGCTTGAACCCGGGAGGAGAAGGTTGCAATGAGCAGAGATCACGCCACTGCACTCCAGCCTGGGCCACAGAGGGAGACTCCATCTCAAAAAAAAAAAAAAAAATTAATTAATTAATTAATTAATTGATTAAATAATAAAGCATGAGAATTTGTTTTAAATCTACCATACAAGAGGGTGACCAGTGCATCCCACATCCCCCATCCTTTGATCCTTCTCCGAAGAGGCAGCTACCTGTGTGCAACTGCAAGCATATCGTCCGTGTAGGTCTGCAGTGGTATTGCACTGAGTAACGTAGATCTTGGTTATTGTTTCAGTCCATATATACAGGCCTGCCCAGTTGTTTTGTTTTGTTGGTTTGTTTTACATTGCCATATAAAAGGAAGGCTTCCTAAAGCATACCACGAACCTAGAAGCTATAAAGGAAAAGTTGATAAATTTGACTATGGGAAGGCCAGGAACAGTGGTTCATGCCTGTAATCCCAGCACTTTGGGAGGCTGAGGCAGGCGGATCACTTGAGTCCAGGAGTTCGAGACCAGCCTGGCCAACATAGCAAAACTCTGTCTCTACTGAAAATACAAAAATTAGCCAGGTGTGGTGATGGCGCACCTGTAATCCCAGCTACTGGGGAGGCTGAGGCAGGAGAATCACTTGACCCAGGAGGCGGAGGTTGCAGTGAGCTGAGATCACACCACTGCACTCCAGCCTGGGCAACAGAGTGAGACTCTGTCTCAAAAAAAAAAAAAAAAAAGACTATGGAAAACTGAGAAGCTTTAGTATGAGAAAACATACCATTAGCAAAGCCACAGGATAGAACGGCCTCCACATCCCACTGGGACTTCACCACTGCTCAGTGGCCTCTCAGTGCCCCACATGGTTCTCTCCACAGAGACTGCCTCAAACCTTCCTGCCCCTCCAAGCTACAACTCCATCCCTCCTAATTTTACACAGAAAAGCAAATTTATCTGATGGAAATGCCCTCTGCTTCCTGCAACTAGACCCTTATTATTATTTTTTTTAATTATTCTTATTTTTTATAGAGATAGGGTTTTGCTCTGTCACTCAGGCTGGAGTGCAGTGGCTTGATCATAACTCACTGTAACCTCCAACTCCTGGCCTCCAACGATCCTCCCCCCTCCACCCCCTGGCTAGCTGGGATTACAGGTGTGCACCTCCATGCCTTTCTAATTTTTTCTTTTTTTGTAGAAACAGGGTCTCACTATATTCACTATCTTGCCCAGGCTGGTTTCGAACACCTTGGCCTCCCAAAGAACTAGGATTACAGGTGCAAACCACCAAACCCAGCCAACCAGACATCTAAATATATATGAACCCAAATTAATCTCTTCCTTCTCTCTGTTGAACTGGAAGGTATCTGGACCGGGCATGATGGCTCATGCCTGTAATTCCAGCACTTTGGGAAGCCAAGGCACACTGATCACTTGAGGCCAGGAGTTCAAGACCAGCCTGGCCAATATGGTGAAGTCCTGTCTCTACTAAAAATACTAAAATTATTCAGGTGTGGTGGTACACACCTGTAATCCCAGCTACTCGAGAAGCTGAGGCACAAGAATTGCTTGAACCTGGGAGGCGGAGGTTGCAGTGAGCCGAGATTGCACCTCTGCACTCCAGCCTGGGTTGACAGAGCAAGACTCTGTCTCAAAATAATAATAATAATAATAATTTTATATATATCTGCGTATATATAGATGAAAGTATCTGTTCCCCTGCTAGAGGCTGACACCTCCCTGTGTTCTGATCCCCTGAAATCTTGCCTTAGTAGGACCGTTGCTTTACCGATTAGCTGAGTCAGAAAACTAGAAGTCAACTTGTCACTCACTATTCCACTCCCCTCCCGCTCCCTTCCATTACCATCTCCTGCTGGGTTTTACCTCTTAAATACTCCCTGGCTCTGTTCTCTCATCTCTTTCCTATTTTCACTGCTTGTGGTCAGGACTTGTCTATTACACCCAGAACTTGGCAGCACCCTCCTCACTGATCCTATCTCCACCCTGGCCATCCTCAGAGCTGTCCCTGCACAGTGGTCAGTGATGCATCAAAAACAGGAGCAGGAGATCTGCTCCTGTCCCCTGGCAAACACCCTGAACTGACCATCTGCCTCCTATGTCAGTCAGCCTCGCCTGCTGTAGGGGTAGGAGCAGTGCCACCAGGATGACACACTCTGTCACCCAGGCTGGAGTGCAGTGATATAATCATAGCTCAATGCAGCCTTGACTGCCTAGGTTCCAGCAATCTTCCCACCTCAGCCTCCTGAGTAGCTGGGACTACAGGTGTACGCCACCCCTCCTGGCCTGGACACTATATTTGTTTATATTATCTGTCTTTGAGTTTGCCTTCCCACTTATACTACAGACATCTGGAGAGCAAAGACTCTTTTTGGGACCTTCCTACTGGCCTGGCACACACCTGGTGCACAGCTGATTCAAAACAGAACTTGCCAAACCACCCACTGAATGTTTTCTTGGTCGTTGTACCAGAACAGATGATCATAAAGACAGTTTATGAAACGTAATTAGGATAAGTGTAAATTCTTGTAGTTACATCTGAAACTCACAGGCATGCAAATATCAGATGGGCAGCCGTGGCTTGCAGCAGTTCATGTAGAAAAAAAAGGTGGGGATTTTCACTGAGGAAGCCTCAGCGTGGGTCGCTGGTGTGGTGACGCTGCAGGAAACGGCTCGGATCTTAGCCACCTGTGCTGGTGTCCTCTGAGACCTTGCTCTGTCCCTGTCGCCATTCTCCTTCGTGTCTTCAATAATTATTCCTCCTCTCAGCCTATAAACAGGCCCTTGTATCCTCTAACCTTTAAAAAACTCTTTCCAGGCCAGGCACCGTAGCTCACGCCTGTAATCCCAGCACTTCAGGAGGCCGAGGAGGGTGGATCATTTGAGGTCAGGAGTTCGAGACCAGACTGACCAACATGCTGAAACCCTGTCTCTACTAAAAATACAAAAATTAGCCAGGCGTGGTGGTTGCCTACAATCCCAGCTTCTAGGGAGGTTGAGGCAGGAGAATCACTTGAACCTGGGAGATGGAGGTTGCAGTGAGCTGATATCGTGCAACTGCACTCCAGCCTGGGCTACGGAGACAGACACCATCTCAAAAATTAATTAATTAATTAATTTAATTTAATAAATACCTCTTTCCAACCAGGCATGGTGGTTCACACCTGTAGTCTGAGCACTGGGGGAGTCCAAGGTAGGAGGATTGCTTGAGACCAGGAGTTTGAGACCAGCCAGGACAACGTAGCAAGACCTCATCTCTGCCAAATATAATAAAATAGCTGGGCATGGTGGTGCAGGTCTGTACTCCCAGCTACTTGGGAGGCTGAGGTGGGAGGGTTACTGGAGCCCAGGAGTTCCAGGCTGCCATGTGCTGTGATCACACCACTGTAGTCCATCCTGGGTGACAGAACGAGACCCTGTCTCAAACAACAAACAAACAAAAATAGTGGAGACCCTCCAGTGTGAGCCTCCTCGTCATCTCTGATGTCATCCCCCATGACATCGCCAGCTACGCCCCCTCCCTCCCCTCCTCCCTCCCCTCCACCTTCACCCCTCGTGGCTCACCCACCCACCCACTCTCCAGTCCACCCCTCCTCAGAGACCCTGCCCACCCATCCATCTATCTCCCATTGCGCTTCCTCCTCACTCCGTTCCTTCTGCCTCCCACCATGTGCAAATCTTCTCCATCCTTAAAAGCCTGACTGTCTCCTCTGGATTTTTCCACACTCTCAGGGAACTTCCTGTGATTCCCTGCCCTTCACCACCAACCTTTCCCAAAGAGAAATCTCTCTCACCACCTCCCTCTGCCCATCTCCCCTCAGTGGCTCCAAGGCACACATTTGGACTTAGGCCTGAGTTGCTCTGCTGCGGCTGCCCCCAAGATGGCATCAGGACCTAACAGCACGTATAGCACCTTTTCCTCCCCAATCCCTGCTTCACATCCTTGGGGATCTCTGCAGGATTGGACCCACTCCCCCTTTTTTCAGGCCCCCCCACAGTCCTTATCTTCGACTTGGTGTCCCTTCTCGCCCCTTTTTTTTTTTTTTTTTTTTTTGAGACTGAGTCTCACTCTGTTGCTCAGGGTGGAGTGTAGCGGCGTGATCTCAGCTCACTGCAACCTCCACCTCCCAGGTTCAAGCGATTCTCCTGCCTCAGCCTCCTCAGTAGCTGGGATTACAGGCATGCACCACCAAGCCTGGCTATTTTTTGTATTTTTAGTAGAGACGGGGTTTTGCCATGTTGGCCAGGCTGGTCTCGAGCTCCTGACCTCAGGTGATCCAACTGCCTTGGCTTCCCCAAGTACTGGGATTACAGGCCTGAGCCATTGCACCTGGCCTTTTTTTTTTTTTTTTTTTGAAACAAGGTCTCATTTTGTCACCTAGGCTGGAATGCAGTGATGCAAAGATGGCTCACTGCAGCCTCGACCTCCCAGGCTCAAGTGATCCTCCCTCCTCAGCCTCCTGAGTAGCTGGGACTACAGGAGGGCATCACCACACCTGCCTAATTTTTGTATTTTTGGTAGAGACAGGACTTCGCCATGTTGCCCAGGCTGGTCTTGAACTCCTGGGCTCAAATGATCCTCCCACCTCGGCCTTTGAAAGTGTTGGCATAGGGCCGCGCGCGGTGGCTCAAGCCTGTAATCCCAGCACTTTGGGAGGCCGAGACGGGCGGATCACGAGGTCAGGCGATCGAGACCATCCTGGCTAACACGGTGAAACCCCATCTCTACTAAAAATACAAAAA
>NC_037670.1:9900969-9906552 GCF_003255815.1 Theropithecus gelada | reverse complement strand
AAAAAAAAAAAAAAAAAAAAAAAAAAAAAAAAACACTAGCCGGGCGAGGTGGTGGTGCCTGTAGTCCCAGCTACTCGGGAGGCTGAGGCAGGAGAATGGCGGGAACCCGGGAGGCGGAGCTTGCAGTGAGCCGAGATTGCGCCACTCACTCCAGCCTGGGTGACAGAGCGAGACTCCGTCTCGGGAAAAAAAAAAAAAAGAAAGAAAGTGTTGGCATCATAGGCGTGAGCCACCACGCCGGTTACTTGGTGTCTCTTGAGTTTCTTTGCTTCCTGCAGTGACTGCTCTTCCCACCCTAAATGCAGGCCTTCCCTGATGCTCTGTCTTTGGTCCTCTTCCCTCTTTATGCTTTCCCCATTCTCTATAATAATAAACAAAGAGATGCAGAGAGGGCGCTGAGGCCTTTGAGGATGAAGGGGGTTCTTTGTTGGTTTTGTGGTATTGTTGGTTTTTTGTCGTTGTTTGCTTTTTTTCTCTTTTTGTAATGGCCAGAGGGATTCCTCAGGGCACGATGGAAAGAGCTGGAAGGAGGCCAACAAACACGTGCTTTTACTATTTTCATATGCCCCAAACATTATTCGTCTTGATGGTATTTTGCTGATCCTGTCTACCGGTTGCATTCCCTCCCTGCTCTTAACTTCTGTAGCATTCTCGTAATGCTTGTCTTACCAATCAAGTAATCATGCTGCCTTTTTGTGTGTGTTTTCGTTTTTGAGACAGTCTCCATCTGCCGCCCAGGCTGAAGTGCAGTGGTGCAATCTCGGTTCACTGCAACCTCTGCCTCCTGGGTTCAAGCGATTCACCTGCCTCAGCCTCCCAAGTGGCTGGGACCACTAGTGCACACCACCATGCCCAGCTAGTTTTTGTATTGTTAATAGAAACGGGCTTTTGCCATGTTGGCCACGCTGGTCTCGAACGCCTGATCTCAAGTGATCCACCTACCTCAGCCTCCCAAAATGCTGGGATTACAGGTGTGAGTCACTGCTCCAGGTCCATGCTGCCATTTTTTAGCATGTACCATATCTTAAATACTTCGGCAGTAGATTTAGGCTCTCTTGACAGCAGAACCTGAGTTTTTTGTGTGTGTTTTGTTTTGTTTTTTGAGACAGAGTCTTGCTCTGTTGCCAGGCTGGAGTGCAATGGCGCTATCATGGCTCACTGCAACCTGTGCTTCCCCGGTTCAAGCAATTCTCCTGCCTCAGCCTCCTGAGTAGCAGGGACTATAGGTGCACACCACCACGCCCAGCTAATTTTTGTATTTTTAGTAGAGACCGGGTTTCACCATGTTGGCCAGAATGGTATCGATCTCTTGACCTCGTGATCCACCCACCTGAGTTATTTTACATCCATTAGAGCACTTAAAAGTGCTCGCATATAGTGGGTACTCAATAAAATGCTTTCTTAGCAGCATCCACTAAGGGGAAGACCATGAGCTTTTGAGGCGAATAGCCCCAGGGCTGATCCTGTTTCTGGCCTTGTTCTTGCCTATCTTTCTTTCTTTTTCCTTTGAAATGGAGTCTTGCTCTGTCACCCAGGCTGGAGTCCAGTGGCTCAATCTTGTCTCTCTACAACCTCTGCCTCCCAGGCCCAAGTGATTCTCCTGCCTCAGCCTCCCGAGTAGCTGGGATTACAGGTGTGTGCCACCACACCTGGCTAATTTTTGTATTTTTTGTAGAGACAGGGTTTTGCCACGTTGGCCAGGCTGATCTCGAACTCCTGACCTCAAGTGATCTACACGCCTTGGCCTCCCACAGTGCTGGGATTACAGGCATGAGCCACCGTGGCTGGCCCTGCTTACCTTTCTAATAACAGTAATTTCCACAAAGCATTGTGAATATTAAAGATGAGGATGCCTGTCCGGCAACGGGCATTCCCTCCCCTTACTAAGATGGGAAGGAGCTAGAAGAAGGGGAGTGTTATAGGCACCAGTGTGGGGGACGCTAGAACACCTAGTGAGTCCAAGGCCAAATGTTTTAGCAGGCTTCAGGATTTGGGGGAAAGCCATTTGCAAGATTGCTCTGGGTTTGCCATAACACTTTCAACCCTGGGACTGGCCAGAAGTAGGACGAGACAAAATGACCCAAAGCAGTGTGTGAGAACATGTCAATATCATTTGATGTGTTTCCACCCAGCAAATGACTGGCGAGTCATTGGAATTTCACTGTACTTGGTATGTATGGCCCTGGCCCTTTTCACATTCGCATAGTCCTGCCTTAGTTTGCTTTCTTCCTGTTTTTTGTTTGTTCGTTTGTTTGTTTTTGTGTGTATGTGTGTGGTTTTTTGAGATGGCGTCTCACTCTGTCACCCAGACTGGAGTGCAGTGGCACAGTCACAGCTCACTGCAGCCTCCCCAGGTTCAGATGATCCTCCCACCTCAGCCTCCTGAGTAGCTAGTACTACAGGTGATTTTTTTTTTTTTTTTTAATCTTTTGTAGAGATGGGATTTTGCCACGTTGCCAGGCTGGTCTGGAACTCCTGGGCTCAAGTGATCCTCCTACCTCGGCCTCCCAAAGTGTTGGGATTACAGGCACAAGCCGTGGCGCCCGGCCTCCTGCTGTTTTGACAGCCTTTTTCCTTTCCCTTTTCCTCCCTTGGCTCCCACTGCACGCATGCCAATACCCAAACCCAGCGACTTCTGTGCCTCCTTTCCTGCCCGCAAAATTTAGCTGCTGGGAGGACATTCCAACCCTTTTCTCAATTCTGGCAGGTCTTCAAATGACCTCCACAAACTAGTCCTGAAGCTGGGCAGATTTGTTCTCCACCCTCCAGAATTCCTTCAAAAAATGAAGAAGAGGCCGGACACAGTGGCTCACGCCTGTAATCCCAACACTTTGGGAGGCCAAGGCAGGGGGGATCACCTGAGGTCAGGAATTCGAGACCAACCTGGCCAACATGATGAAACCCCATCTCTACTAAAAATGCAAAAACTAGCTGGGTGTGGTGGCAGGTGCCTGTAATCCCAGCTACTGGGAAGGCAAGAGAATCGCTTGAACCTGGGAGGTGAAGGCTGCAGTGAGCCGAGATCACAACACTGCACTCCAGCCTGGGCAACAGAGCAAGATTCTGTCTAAAAAAAAAATGAGGAAGAGGCTGGCAAGTCAGCAAGTAAATCCTTTTGGAGTGTCCCAGGGTATAGAGTTTGTTTTTGAAATTTTTATCTGTCGATATCTTTAGATCAACCACATTCTTTTTAACTCCTGCGTAGTATTTCTTAGTATGAAAGCACCCTAATTTTCTTTTCCTTCATTTAAATGTGTGTGGGTGTGTGTGTATTTAAATTCTAGATTCAGGGGGTACACGTGCAGGTTTGTCGCATGGACATATTGTGTGATGCTAAGGTTTGGGCTTCAAATGATCCCATCACCCATATAATACCTAGTATTAACAGGTAGTTTTTCAACCTTTCTCCCCCTCCCTCCCTCTTGCATTTTGGAGTCCCCAGGGTCTATTCTTCCCAGCATTATGTCCATACACTCAGTGTTTAGCACCTGCTTATAAGTGAGAACATGCAGTATTTGGTTTTCTGTTTCTTTTCTGTTTAATCACTTAGGAAAATGACCTCCAGCTGCATCTATGTGCTGCAAAGGACATGATATTATTCTTTTTTCTTTTCTTTCTCTCTTTTTTTTTGAGACAAAGTCTCGCTCTTGTCCCTCAGGCTGGAATGCAATGGCACAATCTCAGCTTACTGCAATTTCCGCCTCCCAGGTTCAAGCGATTCTCCTGCCTCAGCCTCCCAAGTAGCTGGGATTACAGGCGCTTGCCACCACGACTGGCTAATTTTTGTATTTTTAGTAGAGACAGAGTTTCACCGTGTTGGCCAGGCTGGTCTCGAACTCCTGACCTCAGCTGAACCACCCACCTCGCCTCCTAAACTGCTGGGATTACAGGCATGAGCCACCATGCCTGGCCAATATTGTTCTTTTTTATGGCTACATAGTATTCCGTGGTGTATATGTACTGCATTTTCTTTCTCCAGTCTACCATGGATGGGCACCTGGGTTAATTCCATGTCTATTGCAGTAAATGGTGCTGCAATAAACATACATGTGCATATGTCTTTTCGGCAGAACGATTTATTTTCCTTTGGGTTGATACCCAGCAAAGGGATTGCTGGGTCAACTTTCTACTATTGCTGGAACATTCAAGTTGTTTTTGCCTTTCCCTTGGGAACAGTGCTTCAGGGAATGTCCTTGAACATGGCTCACTGTGAATTTGTGGGAACATTCCTCTAGGATAGATTCCCAGGGGGTCAGACTATGTGTGTATTTGAAATTTATTAGACCCTGCCAGATTGTCCTGTTCAAAGACTGTACCACTGCAGGACAAATGTTTTCCTTTACGGTTTCCTCATTCTATTTCTTGCTTAAGAAGGTCTTCTCGGCCAGGCGCAGTGGCTCACGCCTGTAATCCCAGCACTTTGGGAGGCTGAGGCAGGCCGATCACCTGAGGTCAGGAGTTCGAGACCAGCCTGACCAACATGGAGAAACCCTGTCTCTACTAAAAATACAAAAATTAGCTGGGCGTGGTGGCAGGCACCTGTAATCCCAGCTACTTGGGAGGCTGAGGCAGGAGAATTGCTTGAACCCAGGAGGCGGAGGTTGCAGTGAGGCGAGATCATGCCATTGCACTCCAGCCTGGGCAATAAAAATAAGACTCCGTCTTAAAAAGGAAAAGGTCTTCTCAATACTAAAGTTGTAAACAGATTTTTCTTTTTTTTCTAAGTTCATAGCTTTGCTTTGTGCCTTTGGCTCCTTACACAAGCTGGGATGTTTTTCCCCCAGAGTGAGAATTTCTTCTCACTGTTTGGTACCACCTGAATAGCCTGCCCTTTCCCTACTAATTTGAAATGCCACCTTTATTATAAACTAAATTCCGATAAATATATAGATTTGGTCTATTTCACTAACCCATGGTCTGTGCCTACCATCTGTTTTGGTGTGTGTATGTTTGTGCTTTTTAAAAAAAAAAAATTGGGATAAAATATATATAACATAATGTTTGCCATTGTCACCATTTTATTTTATTTTTTTTCTTTTTGAGACAGAGTCTCGCTCTGTCACCCAGGCTGGAGTGCAGTGGTGCGATCATGGCTCACTGCAGCCTTCACTTCCCAGGCTCAAGTGATCCTCCCGCCTCAGCTTCCTGAGTAGTTGGGACCATAGGCACGCGCCACCATGCCCGGCTTATTTTTGTATTTTTGGTAGAGATGTGGTTTCACCAAGTTGGCCAGGCTCATGACCTCAAGTGGACCTCAAGTGATCCACCCACCTTGTCCTCCCAAAATGTTGGGATTACAGGCGTGAGCCACTGCACTCAGCCTGTAACCATTTTTTAAGTATACAATTCAGTGGCATTAATTACATCTATAATGCTGTACAACAATCCCTGCTATTTTCATAATATTTCATCACCCCAAACAGAAACTCTTACTAATAATCTACTTTGTGTTAACATGACTTTGCTTATTCTAGATCCTCATATAAGTGGACTCATACAATATTTATCCCTTTGCGTCTGGCTTATTTATTTTCTTCACTTGTCTTCTCTTTTTCTTTCTTTCTTTTTTTTTTTTTTTTTTTT
>NC_037670.1:9887286-9900959 GCF_003255815.1 Theropithecus gelada | reverse complement strand
TTTTTTTTTTTGAGACAGTCTCACTCTGTCACCCAGGCTGGAGTGCAGTGGCACAATCTTAGCTCACTGAAACCTCTGCCTCCTGGGTTCAAGCGATTCTCCTGCCTTAGCCTCCCGCATAGCTGGGATTACAGGTACGTGCCACCACGCCCAGCTAATTTTTGTATTTTTCATGGAGACAGGGTTTCACCATGTTGGCCAGGCTGGTTTCAAACTCCTGACCTCAGGAGATCCACCTGCCTCCCAAAGAGCTAGGATTACAGGCGTGAGCCACCATGCCTGGCCTCAGGTCCTTGAAGACCCTCTCACCCTCCCCCGTTTTCATGCGGGCTGAGTCCTCCCATGCCCCTCCCTCCACCTATGTGGGCAGCTGTCTCTTGCTAAATGGCTTTGGTTGCAGAGCTCATGTCGTGGCTCTCAAAAAGAAATGTGTGGGATGAATAAGCACCTAAAAATAACCCAGGATCAATTTTTTGTGTAATGGGGAGAGGGCTGTGTTTTCCTTTCTCTTCCCTCTTCTCCCTCCCTCTGCCCCCAAGGCCAGTAAATTGCTGCTGGCTGACAGCCGGGCCAAGCTGGCTTCCTGTAAGCCGTGATAACATGGAATTAGCCTGGCTGCCAACCTCCCCAGGGCGGGGACACCAGCTCTGAGCCACTACAGGCGACTCTGAGCTGGTACTTCCTGCCCTCAGCCTGGTCCATGCTCCTGGAACACTGCTTTGGAGATAACTGGGCAGAGCCAGGTGGGGTGGCTCATGCCTGTAATCCCAGCACTTTGGATCATTTGAGGCCAGGAGTTTGAGACCAGCCTGGCCAACATGGCGAAACCCCGTCTCTACTAAAAATACAAAAATTAGACAGGCGAGGTGGTGTGTGCCTGTAATCCCAGCTACTCGGGAGGTTAAGACAGGAAAATTGCTCGAACCCAGGAGGTAGAGGTTTCAGTGAGCCAAGATTGCACCACTGCACTCCAGCCTGGGTGACAGAGGGGGACTCTGTCTCAAAAAAGAAAAAAAAAAAGAAAAGAGAGAGAGAGAGATAACTGGGCAGAGACACGTCCCTGGACTTGTCCTCCAGGGGAGAAGCGGTGGGAAAACCTCTCCCAGTACAAGGCTGGAAGCTCCTGAACATTAAGGGTGCTCCAAATTACCACTTACAGGGAGGATTTGGCGGGCAGGGGCAGGGAGGTCTGGCAGCCTGGGGCACCCCTGAGGCAAGGTGTCCAGGCTGTTTGCTGACTCAGGGACTTGGCTGAGTGGCTCCTGTCTGTCCTGGCGCCTCTAAAAGGCCCTCTGACCCCTGCCGGCCACCCGCAGCCTGCCTGGAGAGGCTTTAGAAATCCGGCGGATCTTTGCTGCCCAGAACCCGCCAGCTAATAGTGGGATCCTAAGCCCAGGTCAGGTGTTTTTCTTAAGGGTGTCTGTCTTGCAGAATAGAAAGGTTCTGGGAGTATACTAGGCAGCTCCATATAGCTCAGCCACGCTTGAAGTCACCCTTCCCCCTGTGATGTGAAATGTGTGGAAAGGGACCATGGACACCTCCTGTGTTTAATACGGGGGGAACAGCAGTGTAAGGAGGAAAAACAGATCTATTAATATCAGGGGCAAAGTGTTCAGAGGTCTCCTCCTATGCTGAACCTTTGACCAAGAGATGGAAAATTCCAGGTGGAAGCCTGGAAATTCCCCATGTAGGAGAAGCAGTAAGGGAAGTGCCACACTTCCTCGCTTCCTGCAGCCCTCAGCTTCAGCCAAGACCAGGCCGGGGGTTCCTGAGTCCTGGCTGCGGTAGTTCAGTTGTTCACAGTCTTGGCTACACATCACAACCTCCTGGGGGAAGTTTCAAGTTCTGATGCCCAGGCTGATCCCAGACCCATTACATCAGAATCCCTGGGGCGGGGCCCAGGCTTCCCAGGTAATTGGAGTGTGCAGCTGGGGTGAAGAACCGCAGCCGGCAATAACAACCTCTGTTTTCCTCCACCCTCTGTCTGGCTCCTTTATTTCTGACCTCTCAGATTCAGAGGTAGGCATGGCCGTGCATAGTGGGTGCTTGGAAAATAGTGTTCAGTGTCACTGGCCGCTACTACCGCTAATAGTAATTTAGGTTCACTCAAAGGGCAAGGAGCATTGGAAAAGTGCTTTGCTATGATTTCATTTAAAAATGTTCCAGCCTGGGTGCGGTGGCTCATGCCTGTAATCCCAGCACTTTGGGAGGCCAAGGTGGGCTGATCACCTGAGGTCGGGAGTTCGAGACTAGCCTGACCAACATGGGGAAACCCCATCTCTACTAAAAATACAAAATTAGCCGGATGCGGTGGCACATGCCTGTAATCCCAGTACTCGGGAGGCTGAGGCAGGAGAATTGCTTGAACCCAGGAGGCGGAGGTTGCAGTGAGCCAAGATCGTGCCATTGCACTCCAGCCTGGGTAACAAGAGCAAAACTCTGTCTCAAAAAAAAAAAAAAAAAAAAAAAGTTCCTAGCCTGGACAACACAGTGAGACCTCATCTCTAAGAAAAATTAAAAAATTAGCCAGACATGGTGGCATGCACCTGCAGGCCCAGTGAGACCAGGTCTCACTATGTTGTCCAGGCTGGCCTCAAACTCCTGTGCTCAAGCAATCCTCCCATCTTGGCCTCCCAAAGTGCTGGGATTATAGGCCTGAGTCACCGAGCCTGACCCTGATTCCTCTTAATGTCCCCACTGCCTCCCAGTCCCAGGGTCTGCTCTCTGGGCAGGATGTCTCTGTGCCGCCTTCCTTCCCACAGCACGTCTCATGTCTCTCCTTGCCCCCTTCTTGAAGTCATGGCTCCATTTCAGGCTTCTGTCTTCCTGGCTCACCTCTGCACCCCCTGACTTCCGGCAGCTTAGGGGGTCTATCTTGCAGAATGGAAAGGTTCTGGGGGTGCACTTGTCATCTCCATATAGCTCAGCCACGCTTGAAGTCACCCTTTCCCCTGTGATGTGAAATCTGTGGAAAGGGACCATGGACACCTGTGTTTAATATGGGGGGAACAGCAGTGTAAGGAGGAAAAACAGATCTATTAATATCAGGGGCAAAGTGTTCAGAGGTCTCCGCTGAATCTACAAGGGGAGGGACCATAGGAGTCACCCTTTGAGGCTTGATGCTCCTCCATGATCCCACCCAGTGACTCCAACCAGCCCCAGCTACTCCAACCAGCCTCATCTACTCCAACTGGCCCCAGCTACTCCAACCAGCCCCAACTACTCCAACCAGTCTCAGCTACTCCAACTAGTCTCAGATACTCCAACCAGCCTCAGCTACTCCATCCAGCCCTCAGCTACTCCAACCAGTCTCAGCTACTCCAATCAGCCCCAGCTACCCCAGCCAGCCTCAGCTGGAGCTCCAAAAGCCAAGAAGTGCCCAGTGCTTTGTACCTGAGTCTGTCTGTGGCTGGCTGACCAGCATACCCCTCCCTGCATAGCAGCTTGTGCTGGCTTTCTGTGGGCTACACAGGACGACCTAAGGGTTCTAGCTGGAACTCCTTGCCCAGCTGGAACTCCCTCACCCTCCCTGTGTATCTGCTCAGTGAGATGGCTCTGCTTCCAGCACAGAACTCACCTGGCTCACATCACGCCTCACACCTGGTCACACTGTCACTCGTGTTCAGCCCCGCTGCCCCACCTCTTCAAGCACGCTGCACCCTGATCTTCCCCTTCACAGCTGCATCCACATGTGTGAGTGCATGGTGCCTCCCAAAATGGGGACAGACCTGGCTGGTCTGTCCAGGTCCCTGCAGACCAACAAGCTGCTGCCAGGGCCAGCAGGGCCTTGGAGCAGCCATGCACACCCTGACCCAGAGCATCCTGGTGAATTGCCTGAGAGCTCCAGGAGAACTTTTCTCTTGATGTGAAACTGTTGTTCGTCCACTCATTCTGCCTTTCATGTGTCCCCTCCTCTGAAGGGAAGCACACTTCTGAGATGGCTTAGCAGCAGTGAAAGTCCCAAAAGCAGCCATGGGTAAGCAGGATTAGAACCAGAATCCTAGATTCACAGAGGATAAAACTGAGGCTGAGTCACATGGTTTCTGCACAATTTTTTGTTTTGTTTTGTTTTTTGAGACGGAGTCTCGCTCTGTCACCCAGGCTGGAGTGCAGTGGCACGATCTCAGCTCGCTGCAACCTCTACCTCCTGGGTTCAAGTGATTCTCCTGCCTCAGCCTGCCGAGTAGCTGGGATTACAGGCACATGTGACCATGCCTGGCCAATTTTTTCTTTTTTGTATTTTTAGTAGAGATGGGGTTTCACCATATTGGCCAAGCTAGTCTCGAACTCCTGACCTCAGGTGATCTGCCCGCCTCGGCCTCTCAAAGTTCTGGGATTATAGGTGTGAGCCACCATGCCCGGCCATGTTCATGCACATTTTTGTTGGTACCAGAGTGAGGGGGTACTAAGTCTCTAAGCCCTCCCTCTTAGGAGGCCCTGGCCCTTTCCTAACCAGCACGGTCCACTTTCAGGCACCTTATGTAGTGGGCTACTCTCCTGGGCCCTGTAGGATCTGCCCCCTCTCCAGTCTGATGTTGGTCCTGGAGAGGACCTGATGATTGCAGAGCACTTGACCTTTTCTTGGCTCTGAGTGGCACTGCAGGCCTCATCTCATTACTCATTTATGCTGCAGCTCTCGGGGTTCCTCAGGGGCAGCTCCAACATCCCCAGCTGGTGCCCAGAGAGTGCCATGGGGCAGACATATCCCAGCGGATGGCCTCGCTCCTAAAAGGCTGACAGATTGTCAGCCAAAGGTGATCTCAGCCCTTGCTGTGCCGAGTGGACTCCTGGGGAAAGGGGGCTGTGGATATGGGGGGAAGCAAGGAACAGGCAGGTAGATGACCAGTCGTGGTTACTCCCTGCAAGATCCTGGGCAGGTCACTAACGTCTCTGTATCTCAGTGTCCACATTGGTGAGGGTTGCTGGGAGCATCAGAGAGGACAGCATAGGCAGCATTTGGCCATGCCCCCAGCATGCTGCAGGTGAGTGGCCTCCACTTGTAGACTGTGTGGTCAGCAAAGCACTGCACAGCTGCTCACTAAATTTAATGACTGTGGGCAGGCGAGGTGGCTCACACTCATAATCCCAGCACTTTGGGAGGCCAAGGCGGTGGATCACCTGAGGTCAGGAGTTCGACACCAGCCTGGTCAACGTGGTGAAACCCTGTCTCTACTAAAAATACACACACACAAAATTAGCCGGGTGTGGTGGCAGGCACCTGTAATCCCAGCTACTCAGGAGGCTGAGGTGGGAGAATCACTTGAACCCAGGAGGTGGAGGTTGCAGTGAGCCAAGATTGCACCACTGCACTCCAGCCTGGGCAACAGAGCGAGACTCTATCTCAAAAAAAAAAAAAAAAATTCATTTTAGATTCAGGGGAAAATACATGTGCAGGTTTGTTACATGGGTATATTGTGTGATGCTGAGGTTTGAGATTCCAATGATCCCGTCATCCAGATAGTGAGCACAGTACCCAATAGGTAGTTTTTCAACACTTGTCCCCTTCCTCCCT
The DNA here is from genome assembly GCF_003255815.1 of Theropithecus gelada. Lineage (NCBI taxonomy): Eukaryota > Metazoa > Chordata > Mammalia > Primates > Cercopithecidae > Theropithecus > Theropithecus gelada. Next base: position 9,895,447 of record NC_037670.1, on the reverse strand, counting down.
TTTGGAGTCCCCAGTGTCTGGTGTTCCAATCTTTATGTCCACTTGCACCCAGTGTTGAGCTTCCACTTATGAGTGAGAACATGCGGTATTCAGTGTTCTGTTTCTGTGTTAATTCACTTAGGATAATGGCCTCCAGCTGCATCCATGTTGCTGCACAGGACATGATTTCATTCTTTTTTATGGCAGCATAATATTCCTTGTTGGATATGTACCACCTTTTCCTTATCTAACCCACTGTTGATGGGCACCTGGATTGATGCCATGTCTTTACTATTGTGAATAGTGCTTTGATGAACATACAAGTGCAGGTGTCTTTTTGGCAGAATGATCTATTTTCCCTTGGGTAGACACCCAGTAATGGGATTGCCACGTCAGATAGTAGTTCTATTTTTAGTTCTAAAAGAAACAATCCAGGCCGGGTGCGGCGGTTCACACCTGTAATCCCAGAACTTTGGGAGGCCGAGGCAGATGGATCACCTGAGGTCAGGAGTTCAAGACCAGCCTGGCCAACATGGTGAAGCCCCATCTCTACTAAAAATACAAAAATTAGCTGAGCGTGGTGGTGCTTACCTGTAATCCCAGCTACTCGGGAGGCTGAGACAGGAGAATCGCTTGAACCTGGGAGGCGGAGGTTGCAGTGAGCTGAGACTGTGCCATTGCACTCCAGCCTGGGTAACAAGAGTGAAATTCCGTCTCAAAAACAAAACAAAACAAATAATTATCCAGAAGCTTCCAAGAGCTAGCCACCAAGTAAGCTGACAGACAGGTGCGTCGAGCCAAGAGCCAGTCACCCACTGTGCTGGGTGCTTTATATACATGGGTTTACTTAATTGTTTTTTTTTTTTTTTTTTTTGAGATGGAGTCTCGCTCTGTCGCCTGGGCTGGAGTGTAGTGGCCGGATCTCAGTTCACTGCAAGCTCCGCCTCCCGGGTTTACGCCATTCTCCTGCCTCAGCCTCCCGTGTAGCTGGGACTACAGGCGCCCACCACCATGCCCGGCTAATTTTTTGTATTTTTAGTAGAGACGGGGTTTCACCGTGTTAGCCAGGATGGTCTCGATCTCCTGACCTCGTGATCCGCCCGTCTTGGCCTCCCAAAGTGCTAGGATTACAGGCTTGAGCCACCGCGCCCAGCCGGGTTTACTTAATTCTTACATTGACCCTGGGAGGAATCATGTTTATAGCCTGCTTTTCAGGTAAGAAAACTGAAATTCAGAGAGGTTAAGGAACTTGCTCATATCTAGAAAGAAATGGAGCCAAAATTCAACTTGAGATCTGTCTGGCTCCAGGGCCTACCCATACTTTCTTATTTCCATTTTGGTTTTGTTTATTTGTTTGTTTGTTTGTTTGTTTGTTTGAGACAGAGTCTCACTCTGTCACCTAGGCTGGAGTGCAGCAGCGTGATCTTGGCTCACTGCAACCTCTGCCTCCCAGGACCAAGCAATTCTCCTCTCTCAGCCTCTCAAGTAGCTGGGATTACAGGTGCCCGCCACCATGCCCAGCTAATTTTTGTGTTTTTAGTAGAGATGGGGTTTCACCATGCTGGCCAGGCTAGTCTTGAATTCCTGACCTCAAGTGGTCCACCCACCTGGACCTCCCAAAGTGCTGGGATTACAGGTGTGAGCCACCGTGCCCGGTCATACTCTCTTATTTCTTTTAATAGCCATCATTATTATGCAGGTAATAACATTTCATTACATTCTCCTTATAAAAATTAAAACACCTAAGGGCCGGGCGCGGTGGCTCAAGCCTGTAATCCCAGCACTTTGGGAGGCCGAGACGGGCAGATCACGAGGTGAGAAGATCGAGACCATCCTGGCTAATGCGGTGAAACCCCGTCTCTACTAAAAAATACAAAAAACTAGCCGGGCGAGGTGGTGGGCGCCTGTAGTCCCAGCAACTCGGGAGGCTGAGGCAGGAGAATGGCGTGAACCCGGGAGGCAGAGCTTGCAGTGAGCTGAGATCTGGCCACTGCACTCCAGCCTGGGCAACAGAGTGAGACTCCGTCTCCAAAAAAAAAAAAAAAAAAAAAAAATTAAAACACCGTAGACAAAGTTACAGAACCTTTAGACTACCCCTCCCCAACCCACTGACCTTCCCAGGTCTCATCCATGCACTCTTCCACAATACCTGCAAAATAGGCATTATAATAATAATCCCATTATATGCCTTTCCTGACTTAAAAAAATTAATTTAAATGGAAATAGAGATGGGGATCTCATTATGTTGCCCAGGCTGGTCTCAAACTCCTGGGCCCAAGCAATCCTCCTGCCTTGGCCTCCTAAAGTGCTGAGATTACAGGAATGAGCCACCACAACTGGCCCCTTTCCTGACTTTTTAAGGGTCAGATGAAATAATGAGTAAAAATGCCTTTTGTAAACATTACAGCCCTCTGCACACGCCTACTACTAGCATTAGATAGTAACACACGTTACTTAAGGCCCTTTCATAAGCAATATTGTTTGGCTTAAATATCATTACTGGGAATTAATGGACTTCTGTGCCCCTAAAGGAGACTATAAAACCTTGCCAGAGTCTGGCAGTGAGAACCTCAGTGTGGTCTTTAGGGCTAGGCTGCAGAATCTTGATTCACCAGTAGGTGTCAGGCTCTACCAAGACGCATCCACCGCACCTTCTGTTTGAATTATGTCAGGGAACTGAGAGCCTTCCAGGCCTGTTCTGTGCTTTTCAGTGGATGTTAAACGTGGAGTGCTGTGGGGGTGGAATTCCAGCTGGAAGTAAGGGGCAGGGCACTCAAGATTCAAAGACCAGTGAGGCCAATGTTTGGCCTGAGTTTGCTCACAGGTGAGCCAGGGAGTCCTGGGCTCAGACCCTCCCATCCTAGGGAGATGCAGGCTGTGTTCAAAGCTGTCCATTGTGGGAAGGGACTCCCGAGGGACCGGCTGTGTCCAGATGGGTCAAGAAAGGTAACATCTGAGGTCAGTCCTGAAGGAGAAAGACACTTCTAAGCTCAGGAGGAGGGAAGGACGTTCCAGGAGCATCCTGGGCACAGATGAGCAGTTGGATGGATGGGCAGGGTGGGAGGATGAGAGGATAGACAAGAATGGGGGCAGATATATCTATAGTATTGAGAACCAAATGAACCATAGAAGGGATTTGATTTTTGTTTTGTTTTGTTTTGAGACAGAGCCTCATTCTGTGGCCCAAGCTGGAGTGCAGTGGCACGATCTCGGCTCACTGCAACCTCTGTCTCCCGGGTTCAAGTGATTCTCCTGCTTCAACCTCCCGACTAGATGGGATTACAGGCACGCACCACCACTCCTGGCTATTTTCGTATTTTTAGTAGAGACAGTTTCACCATGTTGGCCAGGCTGGTCTTGAACTCCCGACCTCAGGTGATCCGCCTGCCTTAGCCTCCCAAAGTGTTGGGATTACAGGCATGAACCATTGCACCTGGCCAGAAGAGTCTTTTTTGTTTTGTTTTGGAGACAGAGTCTCACTTTGTTACCCAGGCTGGTCTCGAATCCTGGCCTCAAGCAATCCTCCCACCTCAGCCTCCCAAAGTGCTGAGATTACAGGCATCAGCCACTGTACCTGGCCTGTTGTTTTTTTTCTTTTTTTTCTATTTGGGATGGGCTGGCTGGTGGGGAGTCACAATTAGATGTGTATACGATGAATTGGACAGGAAGAGACTGGAGGCAGAGGCTGTTGTCGAAAGTCTTATCCAGGGAAGGAACAATCAGTAAGATGTAGATTGGAAGCTACATGCAAGGAAGAATCACAGGGATGTGGGACCTGATTAGATGGAGTGGGAGCGGGGATTGTTGCTGGAGGAATTAAGGCTGCCTTTGAAGTTTCCAGCTTAACCAGCTCAGTGGAGGTAGAACCATTAGTTGAGCCAGAAAACAGGAGGAAGAACAGATTGTGAAAATAGAGAAACAGTTGGACGCAGTGGCTCACGCCTGTAATCCCAGCACTCTGGGAGGCTGAGGCGGGAGGATCACCTGAGGTCAGGAGTTTGAGATCAGCCTGACCAACATGGAGAAACTCCGTCTCTACTAAAAACACAAAATTAGCCAGGGCCAGACATGGTGTCGGATGCCTGTAATCACAACTTCTCAGGAGGCTGAGGCAGGTGAATTTCTTGAACCCAGGAGGCAGAGGCTGTGGTTAGCCAAGATCGCACCATTGCACTCCAGCCTGGGCAACAAGTGTGAGACTTTGTCTAAAAAGAAAAAAAAATAGAGAAACAAGGAGCAAATAAAAAACAAAGGAAAACCAGAAAAGAAAAAAACAAATAAAAATAGAGGGAAGACTGGGCATGGTGGCTCACACCTGTAATTCCAGCACTTTGGGAGGCTGAGGCAGGTGGATTGCTTGAGTCCAGGAGCTTGAGACCAGCCTGTGCAACATAGCAAGACCCCAGTCTCGCTCTGCCACCCAGGCTGGAGTGCAGTGGCGTGATCTTGGCCCTCTGCAACCTCTGCCTCCCGTGCTTAAGTGATTCTCCTGCCTCAGCCTCCTGAGTGGCTGGAATTACAGGCATGCGCCACCACACCCAGCTAATTTTTGTATTTTTAGTAGAGACTTGGTTTTGCCATGTTGCCCAGCTGGTCTCGATCTCCTGGCCTCAAGTGATCCACCTGCCTCAGCCTCCCAGACTGCTGGGATTACAGGCGTGAGCCACCAAGCCCGGCTTACATTATCTCTTATATCTTGATGTTCTCACATACCCCTAGGAGGCAGGCAGATAAATAGTCCCAATTTCATCGATAAGGACTCAGCTTTGATGGGAAGGGGCCATGATAAGGCAAGCCCAGCAGGCCCTGGGGCCATGATGGGAGTTGCCTTCTCCTCGGGGCCTCTTCCTGTGGATCCCTTCATGTGGGTGCAGAGGTCGGCCTCACAGCTGTTCTGGATCCCATCACCTGTTCATTATTTATTATTATTATTATTATTATTATTATTATTATTGAGACGGAGTCTCCTGTCATCCAGGCTGGAGCACAGTGGTGCGATCTTGGCTCACTAAAACCTCTGCTTCCTGGGTTCAAGCGATTTTCCTGTTTTAGACTCCCAAATAGCTGGAATTACAGGCGCACACCACCCCACCCGGCTAATTTTTGTATTTTTAGTAGAGATGGGGGTTTCGTCATTTTGGCCAGGCTGGTCTTGAATTCCTGGCCTCAAGCAATCTGCCTGCCTCAGCCTCCCAAAGTGCTGGGATTACAGGTGTTAAGTGCTGGGATTACAGGCGTGAGCCCCCGGTGCATCAAGTCCCAACTTAAGGGTTGCCCCGTGGCAGCCTGGGAAGCCCTTCTGGGCTTGGGCTGGATGGTCCTTACTGAAGTCTGCCCTGACCCCTAGTACTGCCAGGTGTGTGATCTGGGGCACCTCCCTCTCTCGATCTGTTTCATCTCCCTATAAAGTGGGGTTGGTCTAGGTGGACTCTGAGGCCCCTGCCGCATCCAAAACCTTACTGCCATCTGATTTTGGTGGGACAGACTGTGTTGAAACTATAGGCTTGGATGGCCAGGCTTTTCCCGGAGAACTTGCTCCAAAGGAGCATTTGACAGGAGCCCTTTTGAGGTCACCAGCTGTGTCTACTGCAGAGGGGAACGTCTGCTGTGCATTTCGGCATCGAATAAGGAAAGGGACATCGGGATTCTGGCTTGAGGAAAAGGAGCTCCCAGCTCAGGGCAGACATCATTTTGGAGCCACGGAGCCAATTTCCCTCACTCCAGGAAGGGCTGGCTGTGGCTCACGTGGGAGGGGGACGCTCAGAGCCTTCCTGGGGATACCTGTTCCACTTCCTCCCAATTGCCCATCTGTTTGGAGACCCCAGACTCATTCGGGAGGCCCCTCCAGATTAGCCGCAGGAGGCAAACAACTGGCTGTGAATTCCCCCTTTGTCCAGGGAAGCCAAATGGGGAGGGGCTGAGCGGACCCCCTGCCCCCACTGGAATGTCGGCCTCCTGCGCCCCCCATTCTCCCTCCTTTTCCACCACCTCCCCTGCTCACTTCCTGAGTCCCACTGATCCCACCACCAAAACACACGCATGCATGCACACTCACGCATGCACACACACACACGCTTCCTGGCGGGCCGGCGGCCTCTGGCTCGGGGCTCGGCGATCCCCGCCACCGGGAACTCTGGGGAGAAGCCACCTTTTGTTATTCAAATCACACCCTCACTGTGCGCGCCCGTGGGCCGCGGGATCGGGCCCGGGAACCCGCCTCCCGGTCTCCCCCCCGCGCCCCCGCCAGCTGATTCCGGGATTTCCCGGTCCCCGGGGGCTCGGGCGCGCCGGTCTCTGCCGGCGGGGCCGCGCCTCCCCCGCCCCCGGCGCGCGCTGCGGCTCCGCGCCCGCCCCCCTCCCCCTCCCCCTCCCCCTCACCGCCTCCCCTCCCCCTCCCCTTCCTTTCTCCGGTCCAGCCTCGGTGCCGCCGCCGCCGCCGCCGCCTGCCCCGGTCCGCGGGGGCCCTGCCGGCCGCCCTCCCCGCAGCATGGCACCCTCGGGGCGCGATTAGCCGGGAGCAGCTTTGGGGGAAGCGGGATCTCCAGGGGTGGGGGGGGTGCCCCGCAGCCTCGGTCATGGATGTGAGCAAGATGGTAAGTGTGAGCAGGGGCTTTGCCCCGAGCCCCCTCCCCACCCCCCAGCCCTGGCGCCCTCCCTTCTCCCCCTCCTAGCCGGCGCGATCCATTGAAAGTTTCTGGATTGTTGATCCTGCCTGTTGGCCCCAACTCCAGGCGTGCCGGAGGAGGGAGCCGGGCCAGGATTCTGGAGGCGGCTGGCCGGCCGGGATGGGCTCTCGCTTTCCCGCCGCGCCGCCGCCGGGCTGCCCGGGAGATCGCGCTGGACTCCAGGGTCGGGGCTGCGGGGCTCGCCGCCCACCTCCGGAGACCTGCCCGGCAGAGGGAGGGCAGCGCCGCCGGAAGGGGCTTGTACCGTGCCCTCCGGAGCCCCCTGCCCGCACACCTACAGGAAATCGATGGGAAGATGTGTGGGGCTGAGCCCGTGGGCAGGGAGGCACAGGTGGCGCTGGGAGGACAGGGAGAAGCCAGGGTTTCAACCATCCTAGGAAGTGAGGGGGCAGGAATGGAGCCCTTGGCAGAGACGGGGGAGGTTCTAGGTTGGCTACTTGGGAACCCCAGCTTCTGTGGGCCTGGGGTGCAGCCAACACCTTCACCTCCTAAGCATGACTCCCCCTTTCCTTTAGAAATGGGCTTCTCTGGAGGGGTCTGTGCCCTCCCCCAGAGCAGCCCTCCACCCCCACCTCCACCGCGAATACAGTAGGAGCTTGAAGAAATCATTGCTTATTGATTGAGACCAAGGAGCAGCTCTCAGCCGATACCAGGATGTGATTTGGGGGATTCTGATGGGAGGGGGGTTCGCAGGGAGCACCCGGAGGCCCGGAAACTGCAGGTTTTCCCAGGGGTCTTGATTGGCTCTCACTCTGAATGGAGATTTAAGGATGCCCTTGCCATCTCCACCACCCCAACCCCCAGTTTCGACCAGGGTACTGTCTCTACCGTCCAGCCTTGCAACCTCAAGGGCCTATGTGTCAGGCTGGTCTTGTGGGAGGGAGGCAATCAGGGCTTTCGAGGAAAGAAGCTCTGTGTGTGTGTGTGTGTGTGTGTGTGTGTGTGTGTGTGTGTGTGTGTNAGAAACTCTCTGTGTGTGTGTGTGTGTGTGTGTGTGTGTGTGTGTGTGTGTGTGTGTATTTGGGCCGTGGGGTGGGGAGGGTAGAGGGTCTGGGTCTGCCCTTACCATAGAGATGAGGAGATGCTAGAATTTGAGTTTATCTTGTTAAGAATTACATTACTTTTCCCCAGAGGGTGCCCTTTCGAGGCAACCAAGGGAGGTTGGTTCTCTGCCTGGCCCTGGCCTTTGGCACTCTGTCTTGGCTAGGAGACAATGGGATGGGGGCTGATGACAGGTGAGAGTCCTCTTCTATGGCCTGCATCAGTCTCAGACTGACTGAGCATTGCCCCTGGGGTTGGGGGCTGGGTGAGGGGTTCCATGGGTTCCTGTCTTTATTTGGAGAGAAATACCTGTCCATGGCTGGGCAGTGAGTGCCCAGAGGTTGGACCAGCATTCCCTGTCTGTCTGCCATGAAAGCTCGCTTTCTTTGGGCATGTGTTAGAACTCCCTCTCAAAAAAAAAAAAAAAAAAAAAAAAAAAAAAAAAAAAAAAAAAA